>NC_077237.1:41550522-41850522 GCF_947179165.1 Solanum dulcamara | reverse complement strand
AGGAGGAGCACCGATCCCTACATGGTGATATCATGTAGGCAAAAGAGTATGCGTTAGTACTTTGAATGTACTAAGTATGTAAGGATGCATGAACATTGAGAAAATATTATAACATTTATGTAATATGAAACATAATGTAATACATGCATAATAAATCATATGGATATCCTTTAAAACATTCATTTTGTGGGAATCTAACCATAACCGACATTTAAGACCATGCGAGCTATTATATGGAATCCAACATAACTCCCTACGTTGGTCGGGGAGACTACTTGCCAGGTAGAACTCCGTCAACTTCATTCATTTCTTTAACTTTAACTTTAAGGGCTATTTATGGATCCATTAGCCTAAGCCTACAAGGGCTCCTATGTTGGCACATAGTTAACGAGACAAGGGGTTGCTACTAGGATTCCCTTACCGAATCCCACCTCAATGCCTCATTCGGTGCTAAGTCAATCCCACGGAATAGTTTAATACTTCAAAATATTCATAGCATATAACTTGAGAATTCAAACATCATATTCGGTAGAATAGCTCATTAAAACATTTGATAATTCAAATATGCAAGAATTATCCTTATTGCATAAAGAATCCATGATTCATATCATTTCATCATTCTTTCATTTCATAAGACTCCCTTTTTTATCATAGATATTACTTTCATAACTATTTATTTGGAGTCAAAGCTTTCAAGTCAAACTTTATTAAAAATATAGTAAAACTAGGTGGGTTCAAATCACTTCAACTTGCAAATATGTATGTAAATAAATATACATAAATACTTTGAAATCCATTAATTAAAAATCATGCTTTAAACAACCCAGCATGAATTTCAACAACCTTTAAAAATATAAATAAATAAATTACTTGCAATCCATCAATTCATACATATAAAATTATGTTGTATCAAAATAGACCAATAACCATTAGTTTAACCATGATTCATACTATTAAGTAAAAATAAAAATTACCATAACAAAAATATTACTTGAAATCAAGAGACTTAATTGAAAGAGTTTTTGGACTATATGGATGGAAGAATTCATGGATAAACACCACATAACTTAGAGTAAAACTTAAAGAAAATAAATATAATTTATCATATAATCAAAATAATTTAGGCATGAGAGTGGAAGGAATACTCTCATTGAAACCTTACATACCTGGAAACCGAAGCTTTAGTTGGTACCGGAAGACTTAATGAACACTCTTGAGTCCTAGCTTCTCTCCTTGCCGGAACGTTTTGTGTACTACTCGGAATATATGAATCACCGGAATAGTATTTCTTCACTACTAAGAACTAAAACTATATTTGAGAATGTGTATAGAGAGAAGATTTGCTTGACAAAGCTTGATGAATAAAATGAGGAAATAAGGTGGGTATTTATAGGTGGGAAAAATGACCTAACAATAAATAAAATAATTATAAAATAAAAATCTGAAAATTTAGTGGAATATATTGATGTCATGGATGATGTTAAATGGAGGACAATTTATGTCATGAGTGATGTCAAATGTATCTAGATCTTTCTATGGTAGGTGAAATGAGTTATCTTTGACAGAATACTCTTTTTGGGAGCTGCGTTTGAATAAGATAAATTCCTTATTAGGATTTAGTGTCTTCATAAGAATTGTAGATATGGAAGTCTATTTTCATATCGTTCAAGAATAAACCAATTTGGATAAACCTACAGTGAGATATGATTTTTCTTCTATAAATACTCATTTCCGTAACAGCATCCTACCTTACAAAGATTAATTGTTTTGACCTACTTAACCTCCGAATCTTAAAATATGGTCTTCATAAAAGTTGTAGGTAATGATCTTGTGGTTACTCACAAATTTGAATCACTCAATTTGGATATTGCTATGACAAGTTATGACCAAAATACAGAGGCTGTATCATGTTTAGGCAAAAATTGAAACATCGTATACAACGTTTTTAGGGGATATTACATTTATTCAAGGCATCACCTTTGATAGGGCAAGTTCAAGATTATGGATTTCACGGACTTGGAATTTTAGACCAATCACAACAACATATAAACCATCTAAACCACCAAAATTAAATGCATAGTAAAATTCATACATTACTCCATGACTATCAATAACTATTAAGAGTCTTTCTGTGATATAGAATAAACCATAACCTACCTCAATCGAAGAATCGAAGCCAAGTAATCTAATCCACCAATGTCTTTCCTTTCTTCGATGGCTCAGAATGTTTTCAATCTATCAAATATATAATATTTATAAATACACGAGTTTGTAGATACCCATATTACTATGTATCTAGCCTAGACGCAATATTCTATCCAAATCTATAATAAAATTCCTAAATTTTGATAACAACTAATATGTCAAGTCTGGTATTCCTAAATTTTAAGTAAGGATTAAGTCACAATTTCCTTCAAATGTCATAAATTTGATGCTATTCATATAATAAAATACCTAATATTTAAATATTTATCTCAATATATCAAACACATGAATTATAACGAGATAATTGTAAAAATAAATTAATACAAAAATAAGAAGTAAAGGCGCAGGCGAACAAACTGCAGAACCATTCACAAACCAATTTCCCTATATGTGCATATCATACTTTCTAAGGATTATCTCATGGCCACCCAATTTATTAACAAATTATTGGGTCATCATACACCAATCATTGGTCATCATTACTTCATGATGACCTCTGGTCAATAATAACAAGAGATTGCCCACAATTTCAAAGGCAATCTTACATCCCTTAACTAAAATTCAATTTCTTCGCTTAACAACATAAAATACTACTTTAACTTAGAACTACAAAAACCACTATAGATTGGAGAGATGCAAAAATATATATGACCTTTACCTGAAAGGGTTCTACCGCTTCGTGTTGACGCCCAGGTAAGGTTTTTCTCACTTTATTCTTTTCTCTTTTCTTTTCTTTTCTAAAATAATTATGTATTAAAATGATAAATCTTATTAGCTTATCTTAATAAATAAAGTGATAAATGATATTAAATAAATTAACACTTTAACCCACCAATTAAATTAGTTACCTAGAATTATCCAACAACTAAATACCATAGTTATTGACTAGTCCAAAATATCCATTAATATTTTATGAAATTAGTCTTTTATTAAATAAAAAAGCTTTAGTAGTCAAAATGACCTAATGGGTCATTGCAAGAGATACCAATTCACACACCATTCATCTTTGAACAGTGAAAAGAAGAGCGAGTGTAGAAAAAGGCACCTAACTCGATGAACTCTCACGACCCAAGCCTAGGACCTAGATGTGACATGGCAAATGAGGAGCTTGAAAGTACCTCAAACAAGCTTCTTATCATTCTTATATCCTTTCACATGTAATGACAATAAATAAATAAGTGAAAATTATAATAGCAAATTTTCAACTTACATATATCCAACAATACCTCTAATTTTTAGACTTAACAAGGCTAAGACAAGTCCCTAGCTCACCCTCAATAATAATAGAAAGAAATACCATAGTAAGTCTCTAAAGATCTCAAAATATCATAATCTAGAAAGTTAAATGAGTATTGTTTCTGGAATATGAGAACTCACCAAAAGTAACCTTCAAACAAAATCTCCACTAGTCACGTGGAGGAGAATGAGGAGGAGCATCGCTCCCTACATGGTAATATCATATAGGCAAAAGAGTATGCATTAGTATTTTGAATTTACTAAGTATGTAGGCATGCAACACAATATAAAATATTTAGGATATTTATAAGGTAAAGTACATAAATGAGTGCATGCATGAGTCATCAAGTAGATATCATTTAAATCATACATATGTGGATATATACATGCATGAGTAATCACGTAAATAGCATTTGAAATATTTATTTGTGGAAAGTTGACTATAACCGACATTAATATTATGTGAGCTATTACATGGAATCCAACATAACTCCCTATGTTGGCCGGGGAGTCTACTTGCCTAGGGTAGAACTCCGTCAACTTTACATTTTAACTTTAACTTTAAGGGCTTTCATGGATGGATTAGCCTAAGCCTACAAGGGCTCCTATGTTGGCACATAGTTAATGAGACAAGGGTTTCTACTAGAATTCTCTTACCGAATACCACCTCAATGCCCCATTCCGTGCTAAGTCAATCCTACGGAATAGTTTAATACTTCAAAATCGTTATACAATATAGCTTGGGAATTCAAAACATCATATTTGGTGGAATAGCTCATTAAAACCTTTAGTAATTCAAATATGCAAGAATTGTCCTTATAGCATAAAGAATTCATCATTCATAGAATTTCATCATTCTTTTATTTTATAAGAATCTATTTTTATCATAGACATTGCTTTCATAAATATTTATTTGGAGTCAAAGTATTCAAGTCAAACTTTATTGAAAATATAGTAAAACTAAGTGGGTTTAAATCACCTCAACTTTCAAACATATATGTAAATGAAATTATGCATAAATACTTTGTAATCCATTAATTAAAAATCATGTTTTATACAACCCACCATATATTTCAAGAACCTTTACAGAGATAAATAGAGAAATTACTTGCAAACCATCAATTCATATATATGAAATTATTTTGTATCAAAATAGATCAATAATCATTATTTTAACCATGATTCATGCTATTAAGTAGAAATAAGAATTACCCATAAAAAAATCTTACTTGAACTCAAGAGATTTAGTTGAAAAAGATTTGAACCACATGGGTGGAAAAAAATCCATGGATAAACACCTACATACCTTATAGTAAAACTTGAAAAGAATTTCATAAATAAACACAATTTATCATATAATCAAAATAATTTAGGCATGAGAGTGGAAGGAATACTCTCATTGAAGTCTTACATACCTGAAATCCGAAGCTTTACTCTGAATCGAAGTACCTAATGAACACTCTTGAATCCTAGCCTTTTCTCCTCACCGGAGAGTTTTGTGTACTACCCGGAGTATATGAATCACCAAAATATTATTTCTACACTATTAAGAACTAAAACTATATTTTGAGAATGAGTAAAGAAGTGTATAGAGAAAAGATTTGCTTGAGAAAGTTTGATGAACAAAATGATAAAATAATAGGTGTGAAGGAGGGACCTAACAATAATTAAAATAATTATTAAAAAAATCTAAAATTTTAATAGAGGATTGTGATATAATGGGTGATGCCAAATGGAGGACTACTGATGTCATGGGTGATGTCAAATGGATCTAGATCTTCTATGGTTGGTGAGATGAAACTTCTTTTTAGGGAATACCCATTTTCAGAGATATATTTGAAAAAGATAACTTCCTAATTAGGATTTGATGTCTTAATATGAATTGTAGATATAGAAGTATTAATTCATGTCGTTTAAGAATAAACTAATTTGGAGAATCCTATAGTGAGATATGATTTTTCTTCTACAAATACTCTATTTCATCAAACTACTAGGTCTTGCAAAGATTAATTTATTGGACCTAATTCACCTCCAAATCTTAAGCTATGGTCTCACAAAAGTTTTAGGTAATGAAGTTGGGGTTATTCAGAAATTTGAATCACCTAATTTAACCATCATATGAAAAGTTATGCTTAAAATACAGAAGCGGTATCATTTTCATCGAGAATTGGAACACCATATACAACATTTTTAGGGGATGTTACACGAACAAATATGGATATCTTCCACATATATCAGCCTCAATATCCCAAGTGGACTCCACAACAGGACAGTTCCTCCACTGGACCTTCATAGACGCAATCTCCCTTGACCTCAACTTACGGACCTCCCTATAAAGAATAGCTACAGGTTCCTCCTCATAAGACAAATTCTCATCAAGTAACACCGAATCCCAGTGAATAATATAGTTTCTATCACCGTGATATTTCTTTAGCATAGACACATGAAACACTAGGTGTACTCCGAATAAACCTAGAGGTGAAGTCAATTCATAGGACACCATACCAACACGCTTAAGAACTTTAAATGACCCAATATGCCTCGGGCTAAGCTTACCTCGCTTACAGAATCTCACCACACCCTTCATGGGTGAAACACTCAACAACACTTGCTCTTCCTCTATAAACTCCATATCCATGAAGTTTTGGTCTGCATACTCTTTCTGTCTGCTCTGAGCTGCTAGAAGTTTCTCATGAATGAATTTCATCTTCTCTAATGATTCCCTTAAAAGATCAATTTCCCAAGGTCTCACTTCAAACTCATCAAACCAACTAATATGAGACCTGCATCTCCTCCTATACAATGCCTCAAATGGAGCCATATCAATACTCGAGTGCTAGCTATTATTGTATGAAAAATCTGCCAAGGGTAGGAACTGATCCCAATGACCACCAAAATCTATCACGCATGCACGAAGCATATCCTCCAACACTTAAATTGTCCTCTTAGACTGCTCATCGGTCTGAGGGTGAAATGCAGTACTAAGATCCAATCTAGTACCTAACTCAGCATACAAGGTCCTCTAAAAGTTAGAAGTAAATTGCGTACCTCTATCTAATATGATAAAAATCACAACTTCATGTAATCGAACAATATCATAGATATAAAGTTTGGCTAATTTCTCTGCATCATAAGTCACCTTGACTGGAATAAAGTAAGCAGACTTAGTTAACATATCAACAATCACCCATATCGAATCAAACTTACCCAATATCTTTGGAAGACTAACCACAAAATCCATTGCAATCCTTTCCCACTTCCTTTCAGGAATGGGCATTCTTTAAAGTGTCCCTCTAGGACTTTGGTGCTCATATTTAACCTGTTGACAATTTGGACAATGGGCAACAAAATCAACAATGTCACGCTTTATTCTACTCCACCAATAATGTTGTCTCAAATTGCGATACATCTTGGTTGCACCAGGATGTATATAGTACCTCGAACTATGAGCCTGTATAATAATAGTCTGAATCAAATTATCAATACGGAGCCCACATACCCACCCCTTAATCCTCAAGATGCTTTCCTCATCGATCACAACCTCATTTTCCTCTCCCTACAAGACCATATCACGAATGCGACTCAGCTTCTTATCGTCAAACTGCTTTCCTTTAATCTTGTCAAGGAAAGAAGATCTTGCCTTAACACAGGCCAAGAATCCTCCTTTATCAGTTACCTCCAGCCTCATAAATTCATTAGCTAGAGTTTGAACCTCTCTAGCCAATGGGCATCTAAAAACCTGCAAATGAGCTAAACTTTCCATGCTCCTTGATTTTTTGCTCAAGGCATCAACCACCACATGAGCTTTTTCTAGGCTCATGGAATCCTCCTTGATTTTTTGCTCCTTGATTTCTTCCATTGCTTTTAGCAATTCTATCCACCTCCCCTACCTCAAATTCAAGTCTCTTTAAGTGAACACATGTTGTAAACTGTGATGATCTGTATACATTTTACAGTTTACCCCATATAGATAATGTCTCCACTGCTTCAATGCAAATACAACTGCAGCCAACTCTAAATCATGAGTGGGGTAATTACGTTCATGCACCTTCAATTTCCTTGAAGTATAGGAAATTACATTCTTCTCTTGTATTAGCACTACACCTAAACCAGAATATGATGCATCACAATAAATAATGAAATTCTTACCTTCTACTGGCAAAGCAAGAATCGGTGCAGTAGTCAATAAGTTCTTAGTTTTAGAAAATTCTCTTAACACTCGTCCGACCACATCAATGGAATTTTCTGCTTGATCATATTGGTCAGCTGGGAAGCAATAGAAAAAAAACCCTTGACAAACAAGCGGTAGTAGCTAGCTAGATGAAGAAAATTCCTTACCTCCGAGACATTAGTGGGTTTTGCCCAACTCTTCACTACTTTAATCTTATGAGGATCCACCATCACTCCATCCTTAGAAACCAGGTGCTCCAAGAAGCACACTAAATCAAGCCAGAACTCATACTTGGGTAATTTGGCATATAGCCTTTTCTCCCTTAACAATCCCAGAACAATCCTCAGATGCACTTCTTGTTCTTTTTGGCTCTTTCAGTAGATCAATATATCATCAATAAAATGAATAATAAAGAGATCCAAATATGGATTAAAGAGTTCATTCATCAGAATCATTAAAAAAGCAGGTGCATTTGTAAGCCCAAAAGACATTACCAAGAATTCAGAGTGCTCATACCATCTTTTGCCCATATTTTTAGTTGATGGTAACCGGACCTCAAATCAATTTTTGAGAAAATACAAGCACCCTGCAACTGATCGAATAAGTCATTAATAAGAGAAAGGGGATACCTATTTTTAATAGTCACCTTATTCAGCTGCCTGTAGTCAATGGACATACGAAGGCTACCATCCTTCTTCTTTACAAATAAAACTGGAGCACCCAGGGAGAGGCACTCAGTCTAATAAAAACTTTACCTAACAACTCTTGAATTTGGCTCTTTAACTCAGCTAGGGTCATTCTATAAGGTGGAATGGAACTGGGGTGAGTGCCCAGCTCCAGATCGATACAAAAATCAATATCCCTATCAGGTGGCATACCAGGTAACTCTGCAGGGAAAATACCCATATACTCATGCACTATCGAAATAGGCTCAATTGGTGGGACTTCAGAACTATCATCCTTGAGATGTGATAGAAAGGATAAAAAAAACCTTACTCACCAATCTCTTAGCATGAAGAAAAGAGATAACCTGAACTGGGGCGGGAAAATAGTCACCCTCCTACACCAACTGATTTATCCCAAGCTTGGCTAATGTCACAGTCTTAGCATTGCAATCTAAGATAGAAAATTTTGGAGAGATCCAAGTAAAACCCAAGATTCCATCAAAGTCAACCATCTCCAGAATAATCAAATCTATATATGTTTTGCTCTCCACAAAAGTCACAAGGCAAGACCTATACACTTTCTCAACTAGCACAGACTAACCAACATGAGTAGAAACACGAATAGGCATGTCAAATAAGTAACAATATATATCAAGTATGTCAGCAAATGCGGAAGATACATAATAAAATATGGATCTAGAATCAAACAATATGGCCATGTGATCACAAATTAGAAGAGTACCTGTGATAATACCATTGGATGCCTCTGCCTCCGACCTCTCGGGGAAAGCATAATAATGGGCTCTATTGCCTGTCTGACTATTTCCCTTGCCGGGTTGTACTCCAGTAGTTCCAAACTACCCGCCACCCCGGCCGGACTAGCGACTATTATAACCTTGGTCACCACGTCCTCCAGAATGATGTCCCCTACCATAGTCGTTGTCTCTACCTCTGGTTATCGGGAATCTAAACCTGATCATGCCAAGCCTAACTCTGCCTTGGATAATATTTTTTGATATGTCATGGCTCACGACATCTGTAACATGTCTTAGGGTCAAGAGTGGGTTTTTTTTAAGAAGAAGAAGACTGAAGATAACCCACAAAATTAGAAAAGGGCTGACTAGTCTTTAGCGAACCTCTATCTAAAACCTGCAAAGAAGACTGAATAGGACAGGCCGAATAATCTCCAGAACTTTTTCTTCTAGAGTAAGAACCACTAAACTCCCCTCCCTTACAAAACTTCTTGAACGTTCTCTCTTTAGCAAAGTTATCTGGCTTCACCCCCTCCATCTCTATCATAAAATCAATCACTTCATTAAAAGATTTTGCTGAAACAGCTACCTGTAAAGCTGGAATATGTAAATCTGACCTCAATCCCTTCACAAAGAAGTGAATCCTCTCTTATGGACTAAAGCAAAGCTGATTAGCATATTTGGATAAAGCAAGAAACTTGGCCTCATAGGTGGCAACAAACATCCTTCCTTGCTCTATATTTAGTAACTCTTCTATCCTCCTATCCCTCAAGGTCCGGGGAATATATTTCTCCATTAAACAGTCAGAAAAAGCTGCCCAAGTCATAGGTGGTGCCTCTGTTGGTCGGCACTAAACATGAGACCACCACCAAATTTTGGCGTCTCTCTGAAACTGGTATGTTACAAAATCAACTTCAAATTGCTCTACTGTATCCATCTTATGGAGCATCTTATGACAATCAACAAGGATATCATAAGCATCCTCAAATTTAGTACCTTTGAAGACTGGGGGTTCAACTTCAAGAATAACAAGGATAACAAAGAGATCATGCTGGTCATTAGTCATTACCGGTCATGTAGTCAATCGAGAAAACATATTTGTTCCTGAGGACGCAGTCATGAAAGTAGCCACAACAGCTGCATATTGTACTCCTAGAATATAAGGTACTGAGGGAGTTTGTCCCTGATCAAATAACCCATTGAGATAGGTGAGAACCTGATGGATCATCTCTAGAGTAGGCTGGGGTGGTACTTCTCACTCATGAACCTACTCATCCTCCACATCAACATCCTCTCTAGCTACCTCATCAGCCGATGGAGGGGTCATTTCTCTTTCCCTGGCTGGCCCAGCTGCATGGCCCTTTTTCCTGGTGGGCTTTCTCCCATGACCTCTACCATGGCCTCTCGTCGCTACTCCTCCTTGGGATATAGCCCCAACGGCTGGCTGAGGTGTTGTTGTTGCTCTAATTCTAACCACATATGAAAATAAAGTGAAGAAGGTCATATACCAATATGTATCACCTAGATAACAATTGGATTCAAGTAATAGAACAAAAGAAACAAAGAATGGAGTTTTTCTAAAGTATCGTAGCCTCTCAAAGAAAAGTAAAGGTGTCATATTGCCATTTTGCAAGACTCTACTAGAACTGTCCTTATGTGATGATATCATCGAACCTAAAGCTTCGATACCAAGTTTGTCACAATCCAAAATTGTCCATGAGTGGCACCGACACTTAACCTCTTAGGTGGGAGAACCAATGATACAAACCTCAACTTATAAAATATAACAATAATCTGTAAGCTCAATTTATAAGAGTAAGAAATAATAAAACCACTAAAGTCTATTAGATACATTTTTCCAAAATCTGAAAGTCATCACTTCAAGGACATCTAATTCTAAAATACTAAGTCTAAAAATATCAAACACCAAAATAAATAAATAACTTAATGTGTCCAAAAACTAAGGACATCATGCCATGCCTGAGAGAATCCAATACGAGCTAGAAGGAATAGCTCACCCTAGAACCTTATGTGCTGGACACTGGCTAGAGCTGAGATCGAGTCGATGTCGATGGAACACTTGCTGCACTCCACAAAATAAAACAAAGAAAAATACAAGTAAGGATCTGTACAGGACAATATGTACTGAGTAGGTATCATCAGACGATCCAAAATAGAAATTAATATGCATAAAGTAATACCAAAAAATCAACCATAGCACTTAGCAGGTGGAAACCAACAAGATCAAGATCAAGTGACAACACAATAAATAATTATATAACCATTCAATAATATAGAGATCACACATGAGGACACAAGTCTCAACACAACGCTCTTTTGGGAAATGAGTTATTGAAAATTAGGTAGAATTAAGTCATTTTAAATTGTATTCATTTAATATTACTATGCCGGAATATGACACCCGATCCAATAATACCATGTCGTATTGTGACACCCAATCCAAATATACCATATCGAAACATGACATCCGATCCCAATATACCATGTCGGAATGTGATACCCAATCCAAATATAATTAATTTATCATTCTTTATTATCGCATTTCACTTAGTTAATAATATTTCATCAAGCTTTCTTTATTCAAGACATCACCTTTGATATGGCAAGTTCATGATTATGAATTTCACAGTCTTGGGATTTCAGACCAATTACAATAACATATAAACCATCCAAACCACAAAAATTAAATGCATAGTAAACTTCACATATTACTCAATGACTATCAATCACTATTAAGAGTCTTTCTATGATATAGAATAAACCATAACCTACCTGAACCAAAGAATCGAAGCCAAGCAATCTAATCCACCAATGTCTTTTCTTTCTTCGATGGCTCACAACGTTTTTAATCTATTAAATATATAATATTTATAAATAAACGAGTATGTAGATACCAATATTACTATGTATATAGCCTAGACTCAATAACCCAAACAAATCTATAATCAAATTCTTAAATTTTGATACCAACTAATATCTCAAGTCTCGTATTCCTAAATTTTAATTAAGGGTTAAGTCTCAATTTCCTTCAAATGTCATAAATTTGATGTTATTCATATAATAAAATACACCTAAAAATTAAATACTTATCTCAATAGATTAAACACCTGAATTATAATGTGATAATTGTGAAAATAAATTAATACGAAAATAAGAAGTAAAGGCGCAGGCGAACAAACTGCCGAACCATTTACAAACTAATTTCCCTATTTGTGCATATCATACTTCCTAAGAATTATCTCATGGAAACCCAATTCATTAACAAATTATTGGGTCATCATAGACCAATCATTGGTCATCAATACTTCATGATTACCTCTGGTCAATAATAACAAGATATTGCCACAATTTCAAAGGCAACCTTACATCCCTTAACTAAAATTCAATTTCTTCGCATACCAACATAAAATACTACTTTAATTTAGAACTACTAAAACTACTATAGATTGGAGAGATGCAAAAATATATACGACCTTTACCTGAAAGGGTTCTGCCGCTTCGTGTTGACGCCCAGGTAAGGTTTTGCTCACTTCGTTCTTTTCTCTTTTATTTTTTTTCTAAAATAATTAGGTATTAAAATGATAAATCTCATTAACTTATCTTAATAAATAATGTGGTATGTGGAATTAAATAAATTAACACTTTAACCCATCAATTAAAATAGTTACCTAGAATTACCCATCAACTAAATAATATAGTTATCGAATAATCCAAAATATCCACTAAAATTTTACGAGATGAGTCTTTTATAAAATAAAAAAACTCTAGTACTTAAAAAGACCTAATGAGTCATTACACATACTCATGAATACTCAAAGACATCAATATAGAAGTAAATCAACTCAAGATAAAATATAAAATATAAAATAAGACAATTCTTTGTAAAATATGATATATAATGCAACTCAGTGAAAACTAGTATTTACTTCTAGGGAGTTTTGATAACCGACAACCATCACTTATGAGCTAGTGATAATACAATGAAGTGTTGTTGCTGCCGCAACTATCCAATACCTTAATAGGGTAAGGGACATCACATCAGTGGATCCATATAAGAAGTCCTCTTTTGGTACTATGAGGAGTCACTCAAATGAACGACATGATCCTATCATATGTTGGCTATGTAGTTTGTAGGATTCGAGTTATTCTGTACTCTTACTAAAATCATTGATCAATACTACTTTTAACACACTTATCATGCTTATATACATCAAGTGAGTAAAATACTCAAAAATATATCTCATCTAGTCTCATTGGACTTTACATTAATTTACTCAAACTCCTCTTCAATCATTTCTTCCTTCTCTTTAAAACTCATCAAGGTTTAGTAACATCATACTTAACTCAGAAAAATGTCAATACTAATGGTGCAATAAAATGTATGCATTTGGGACGCTCATGTCCCTAAATATTCATTATTTATATCAATGCGTGAAATACATCACTTTCAAACCAAAACATTGCATAATGAAACAATGGAGATCAACTCAATGAGGGTTCATGTGAATGCAAACACGAATCCACAATCTCAAAACCTCACATCATCAAAGTATAATTAAATATACATACTAGAATTGTATAAGAAATTATATAGATACTCAAGAATTTACTTAATTGGAATTGAAACTCTAACGAGGGAATGTAGATGTAGGGCGCGTGGTCGAACTCAATCTGATGCTATGCATAGACTTATATACCTAGAATAAAGAGTGAAATTTGAAGTCTTTGTTTGGAATTCTTGAACCATAGCTTCTTCTCTTCTCCAATTCTTGCTCTCAAAAGATTCTAAGTGTTAATGAGAGAAAAAACCCATTGGGTACTGATATGGGAGTAAATTTTGTCCTAAATGGCTTGGTTAAGTTTGGAAAAAGTGAGGAGAAACTAGAATTCCCAACATTAAATTGGGTTGGTCTGCTACGGGTCCCTTCCTACGGGCTGTAGGAGTTCCTACGTACAGTAGGATCTCTCTCGTAGAACTTGGGGTCCAATTTTTGACCCTACTAGAATTGGACAAGTACGTCTACAACCAACTTCTATGGGTTGTATACTTCAAGAAAGGTCATACAAAGCCACTCATAGGAATCTACACATTTACCTAGGTCTCTGAAGGTGGACTTATGAACCCTTTCTATGGTTCATAGTCTTGACAACGGAGTATCCTACTAAACTCGTATAAGGATAATTGGGGCTTTTCTAAAGGTGGGGTCTGTGAGACCTTTCGAAGGTTCGTAACTATTCCTATGGGTCATCACTCATTCTCGTAGGAACTGGTCAAACCTCTGAAAATAATCAAAGTGTCCAAAGACTACGATCCCTTCCCTACGACTCGTACAATACTCTATAGGTCGTAGAGTGGGTTGTAGGCCACTAACAGGCACTTCCTTCTCAGCTTTCTCTCTGGTTTCCTCCTTGTCTTCGTACTTGATCTAGGCTAGAATAGTATGGGTGTTTCAATATATCTCCATTTGCACTATTCATCCTTGAATAATGACCAATCTAAGAATTTAATAAAAGCATAAATATCATCCTAGAAATGAAGACATAAAACTGAAGAAGGTACTAACTAAAAGATAGGAATAGGAATATAACCTTAAACACTGGCACTAGGAGATACAAATAGATGCACATACTTTTCTTTCATATACCCCTCAATTTCTCATGTAGCCTCCTCACCAAATTGATTTCTCCATAAAACATTGACTGAAGCGACCTAATTTTTCCTCAATTTTTATGAACCTGATGATGAAGGATTTGGACAGGAATCTCCTTATAGGATAAGCCATCTTTCACTCCAATGTTTTCTGTATGAATAATGAGCGAAGGATCTCCCAAGAATTTCGTAAGTATGGAAATATGGAGCGCTGGATGAATGGCATCTAACTGTGATGAGAACTCTAACTCATAGACAACATTGCCAACTCTCTTTATAAGTTCGTAAGGACCAATGTATCGGGACTTGATATTTCCCATATTTATGAAACTTTCAATGCTCAAAATAATGAATTAGTATGGGTTTCAAGCATGTTTTTGTAAATATGATGTGCGTTTTGGTTATTTTGCAGGTAAAATTAAGTCGCACATGTGTTTTGGGCTTGTTGTTGAATTTACTGAGAAATCACTGTAGATTTGATGACCAAGAGTGCCACCACATGCCGTGAAGCCTTATACATCACGTGGAGGATGGCAGTTGTACTGAGGTGCTTCTTAAAAGAAGCTTAGGATAATGTGCTAAGTGTAACTCCATGAGACCCTTGACGGGCCATGAAGTCCACCACGAATCGTGGTGGTGGATCATGAATGAGAGGGTTTCTGTTGTTTAAAAAGTTCAAGTAATGGACCATAGACCCCAACACAAGGTGTGAAGAGGAACACGGATCATAGAGCTTGCCTGTGAAGCATCATAGGACCACACAGTTGTGGAGCCAAGTTAAACACCATGGAGCATGACCATGGGCATGAACATCAATACAACCCATGAAGCCTGGATGTGAACATATGTCGACTTAAGTTTTCCTAGTTGATTTAGGATTGGGTTTTGTATTTCTATACATACACAAACTCATTTTAGTTGAAGGGTTACATAATTTTACTAATTTTTAGCTTTGTGAACATTGCAAGAAGCTTAGTTTCGAGTATTTTGAAGAATCAAATGTTTAATACAATATTTTGTTCATTTTTTATTCATTCTTTATTATTGGATTCAAGGTTTATTATTGCATAAACATATGTCTTGTATTATGAATTCTAATTCTATTCTTGATTCATTGTTTATAAATATGAGTAGTTAAATCCCCTAAAAAGGGTTATGGGAACCACAAAGGAATTAACAAAGTAGGCAAACGTATAGGTAATTTTCATTCATTGTTTAGCACACATTGTAGTTTTCTTCTTCTTTTTTTCCTTTTAATGAGTGGACGCGTTAAAACTAGAATATATTCATTTCTTTCTTAGGAGAGGGATAATGATTAGGAAAAGAAAACTACAAGAGAGATTTGAGGGTCCAAACCTTCGTCTAAGAACTTGAGCCTGAGAGGGGATATATTTCTAAGACTAAAAGCAAGGGATAGTTAGATACACATTCAGAGGCCGGAAGGTAAAGAATAAAATTCCACTAATAGGACTGGAATGTGTTTAAATAGACATAACTTATTGGATTTTACATGTGACGTATTGATACAGTATCACTAATGCAAGACGACTAATAAGTTACATGTCATGGGGAACACAGTCCTATCTTCCCCATGACCTAGCTATCTTCTTATATTGTTTAAAACCATATGTCTAAGTTACTCTATTACTGTGAACATTGATAATTTTTACTTACTAAACAACTGAAACCCCAATTTTCTTTATGCATTTTTAATTTTGGGAAATATTTACTACAATTGAATTTAGATGCTAGTAGACTTATTTCCTTTGAAATACATGTGGTTTCGACCCCAACCTAATTGGGTTCTATATTAGACAGCGACTGCTTTATATTTCTTAATTGTAGTGTAAGTTTCGGAGTATCAGGACTCAACTTTTCTTTCTTCCCAAATCTCATAACTCCTTTAATAAGCGAAACCTTCAAATACACCCAATCATTTACGTCAAACTCCAAGTCTCTTCTCCTAACATCAGTGTAGGATTTTGACAACTTTGCATGGTTTTCAACCTCTCTTGAATGATTTTCACCTTAAACATAGATTTATGAACTAAGTTTTGCTCTATATGCTCAGCTTCACCAACTTTGAACCAACCAATTTGAAATCTATATGTTCTCCCATAGAAGACTTCATAAGGAGCCATTTGAATACTCAAATGAAAGATATTATTATATGCAAACACAATAAGGGCAATGCGGTCATCCCAATTACCCTTAAAGTCGATAACACAGGCTCTCAACATATCCTCTAGTGTCTGGATTGTGTGCTCTGCTTGATCAATCTGAGGATGGAAAGCGGTGCTAAGATTTACCTTCAAACCCAAACCTTTCTAAAATGACTTTCAAAACTATGCAGTGAATTGAGTGCCTTTGTCTGAGATGATAAACAAAGAAACTCCATGTAGTGAATTATAGAACTGCCAGTTGATGAGATCTACCATTAAATGAAACCTAAAGCACTTCCTAATCTATGGTTAAATAAAAATCCCCGATATAATTTAAGACAGACAAAGAATAATTGAGTTAGCACAACAATTGTGAGGCTTAAATTGCTGCAAATAATTTTCAAGAGGTCTCAAAATCTTTTCTTTACATTTTCTAAATCCATAATAGATCCTTCCAATAGCTTTCTACCTTTAATCTTCTTTATCAGCAACACAAGCTACACGAGAGAAGAAATTATTAAATAACAAAGATTCATCAACTAGAAATATAATCACAGATGCAGCAGCACAACATTAATTTGTAAATGAGAGATAATTGCTTTTAAGGTAAGAATAATAAAAATAAAGAAAAATGCTACTACAGTAGGCCGAAAACAAAATATTTACGATTCAAGATATATCTTAGCTCGTATAAGTTGTTTGATATTTATAATACAAACGTTGTGGAAATATCATTTTGAAAGATGATAAAACTTTTTAAAAGGTAGAGATTAAGATTAAGCAATTTCAAGAACTCAGCCCTGAAAAGCTAAACACAAATCGCCTTCTAATGTTCTCTAAAAGTTTGGGAAAAGACACACTCCCTCTGATGAAATCATTTATCTTGAACAAGTATATTTTTTGTCAAAGATGCTGAAAGGGATTCCATCCAATTGAGAGGAAATGATCTCACTAAGCGAAACACTCAAGAAAGAGAGATAAATGCAAGTAGAAACTTCTGAAAGAAAAAAAAGGTAAATGGTACAAAGTTAAATAAGGCTTAGGATTCCTGCTCAACAGTTTCAGGACAAGATCTCATAGCAGCCCACTCTTACTGTCAAGAGTGAAGAAAATTCATCTTATAACCTATATCACTACATTCTTTAAACTCTTAACATGCTAAAAGATACGATACATACGGAAAATTGAGATGATTTTCCATTAATTGAATAATTTTAAACTAATAGGACTTTTGTCTATTCCAGATATATTATGAAAGAAGATAATAGAGAACTAGAAAGAAAAGAACACGCACACACAAAAGTGCATACTAAAGGATTGCAAGGAGGCAAAATCCTTGAAGTACCATATGTCAAGCACCCACCTAGAGACAACATGACACATAACAAAAGTAAAATATAAAGAAGAAACAAGTATGCTTATTCCGTATACCACATGTAGCTACCATGGATTGTCACCATGGATAAGGATAATATTATATTTGAAAACATTCAACCAGACTTTACCCCGTACACTTCAAGAACATTCAAGATTACTTTGGTGATAAAACTTAAAATAGAAATATTTTGAGAAAGCGTAATTATGAGATAACCAAGAAAATTCTCAAGAAAAGCTACTCACTGCCTCAGCAGCTGCATTCTATGTCCCCCCCCCCCCCCCCCCGCCCCAACCAAGAGGGGAATTATTTCTATTGTCAGCTACCCACCAAATCCTTCCATCTATTCCAGTATCCATTTCTACTAAACATGTCATCCTCCCTTTCCCTGAAGCCACCCCAATAGACTCTCATTACCACATAGCATTTCTTTTCATCTTCCTCCATAACCTAATTCGATGCCACTGGTACAACTTGCCTATGGTCAGTACTACCCTCTTATCCTATGAAGCACCCAAAAGATGTTGCACCTACTAATGCTTCTCTAATCAATTCTGACATATCCTAGTCATCATTAGAGACCACCTATAGCTACCCACTGAAACCTTCCAACACCACTGTAAAAATCACAGGTGGAAAGGCCTATTACATATAAAATACAAACTACCAATAGACCTGGACCTGTAGCCTCGCATTTACATATCTTCCTCATTCAAAATATATCTTTTCTTGTAGTGAAACATGTTATTCTATGTATCTATTAAGAGTGGAAAACTTAAGTTTTTGCACAAGCAACTTCAGCTAATGACGATGTTAGTCGAGTCGACGGATGGCATCGAAGGCTGCAAGTTGGATTTTCCAGTTGCTTTTTTTTTCTATACTATGACGTCAAAGATGAAGGGATTTTGAAGTTGGTTCTTTGTTTTATCTTTAAAAAAAGTTGGGAAAAATATGAAGATTTTTTTCCAATTCATTTACTTTAACAAATTATGTTAATAATATATTTATTTAATTTTTAAAAATTAATTTTATGAATTTAATAGTTATTTAAAATTTAACAAAAATCTATTTAGCCACCTTAGAAATTTATTAAACTCTAAAAATTTTAAGAAAATATAAAAAAATTCTTTATTTATAAATAAAAAATTAAAGTTATCATAACAAACAGAAGAACCTAAAGAATTATAAAGTAAACTTGACAAAATTAAAAATTATGAATGAAGAAGAGAATCTAAATTAAACTTGAAATTTCAAACTATATGCAAAAGAAAGTTTGTAATGGCCTTCAAGGTCATTTTCATGCATTTGCTTGTTTTTACTGTTTTATCCTCCCGTAGCTTCTTTATAGCTCTTATGTGATGTTCAGATGGGTGGCACGCTCCCCAAAAGGATTCAGTTGAGTTTTTAGAATGTTTGGCCATTCATGAAGCTTAAGTCTTGAAAGAGTTAACTTGAGTCAACCTACAGAGATTATGATGTCGGATGACAATTTCGTCAATTCCATCAGCTCTAAAAGGGACATTCTAGAAGAAAGGTTGGTTTGGGTTTTAGAGTCCTCGTTCTGAGTTTGTGCAATTAGGCATTTTAACTTTGAAATTTTGGCCAAGTTTGACTTCAATCAATATTTTTAGTAAACACGCATGGATAAAAATTTCGTCAGTGCGGTTAGCTCCAAAACTCCAAGTTTGGTTTAGAATTATCTTTGGTTCGATTCCCAATGTGCTCAAAATGGTTTTACGACTATTTTCTTGGTTTGGAACCTTTATAACATGAAAAAATGAGTTCGGTCATAACTCATGGTAAATGACCATAGAACAAAGTTCTAATGGTTCTATTAGCTCTGGGATGGTCAAATTAGGCTAGTAGCATAGTCAACATAAGTATAGAGGCAATCAGTATGAGTTTGGAGAAAATTGGCACTTTTGATTTTGAAAATTTGCCTATGGTTGACTTCAGTCAACATTCATGGAAAGTGCACCCTACTAGAAATTATGATGGCGTGGTTAGTTTTGGAATGTCGAGTTTGATCTAGGATGACACTTCGTTCACTTCTCGAAGCTTCCGATCTAATCCTAAGACTCGTTGTGGAAAATGATATTTGGCTGTGGGATTCACTTTTTCATAAAAAGACCTCGTATGGAATTTTGAATGGGCCATTTAGTCTGAAACACCAAATTTGGTAGGGTAACATATCTCATTTGCACACAGGGTTTCGAATGAATCCAGAACACCCCATCGGAGAACTCGGCATGTCAAGCCTTTTTTTACACCAGCAGGCATCTAGTGCCATCGCTAAAGTGAGTGCCGCTAAAGTGGCTAGAAAGTCGCTAAAGCAACCAGCACCTGGGCACCAGGTGTCGCTAAAGCGTCCCATCGCTTAAGCAACCTTGTGTTGCTAAAGCGACGCCCGCCTCTTTAAGGTGGTCGCTTAACCAAACACCGGAGGGTTTGCTTAAGAATTATCAGAGGCCTATTTTTTGTCTCTTTTTTAGATTTGAGCTATATTTTCCAAACTCAATTTTCTCTCTACATTTGGGTAATTTTGGTGATTCAAAAGGCTATATTGTGTGGATTTTTGAGGGGAACTCATTGGTACATTCATAATTTGGAGCAAAGGGTTCCATTGAGGTAAATTGCTTTTTTTCCTTGCACTTTTTGCTATTCTGGGGCTTGAAATTGGCGGTGTTGTTTGAGCTCTTCCGGTGCTCGGAATGTGCCAATATTTCGGGCACAAGTTCCTTGAGTTATTTGGGACCTTGCAATGGAGTTGGTTTTTTGATTTCATGTGCGGGTCCCAATGTCAAATTTTGATCTATTTTTATTTGATTTTAATTATAGTAGGCATCGCTAGCTTTGTTTTATGTATTCTTTGATAATTTGATAGAGTGGTATTGTTTGGAGGTGGGACAAAAGGGAAAAACTTGGGTTAAGCAATTCGTGTGTGGTTTCGTCTTTGAGGTAAGTTAGGGCTTTGTTTGGTTAGACTTGGCTTGGTTGGAATTGATGTATTTTAGGTGGTAATATGTAATTAAGTTGGTGATTTAGGTGTTGATATCCTATTGAGTATTTTGGGGCCGAGGATCATCATGAGTAGCTAGTTTAGGTTTTACCCATTGGAACCTTACTCTAGGTGCTACCTTGACTTGCTTATAACGTCTAGAATCTTTAGATATTGCTCCTAGGTGATTTGAACTTAGAATACCACTTGTTTGACTCATTTGGTTTTGGTTGGTAACTTTCTATGATTTTGACTTATGCTTGCGCCTTGTTTGCTCATGATATTGAAAGGTTAGGCCTGAGGCCATACTTTCGGTTTGTCGAAGTTTCAGTTGAGTGATATAAGTTTTTTGACATGCTACTTGTTTTATTTATACCATCAGTGTTAAAAGAACCTTTTTAAAATAAAGAATAAATGATGATTTTAATACATTCGGCGGATGAATAAATATGAGAAATTAGGGAAATGCGGTGATATCTCATTTTTGACATTTCATGGTTTATGAGCTCGAGGTATAATTTTAAGCGGCCTCTTTTTATTGACTTTGGGATACACTTTATTTCAATTGATAAACACGAGGTGTGAGTGTCGGGCGGCCCATTGATACATATTTTGGGTTATTATTTTGATGTTGATGAGCTTGAAGTAGATTCTGGGCAGCACTTTTATTGATGAGCTCGAGGGTTATTCTAGGCTCTTTATGATATTTTTAGAAGATAATGAGCCATAACTATGAGTTTACATTTAGGCATTCTTCCGGTAATTTATGAGTTGATGTTATTGATGTGGTTACCTGATTTGTTAGATTTAATTGATTATTGTATGATCTTCTCATACCCTTTTCCTCAAGCTCATAGATTTTATGCTTCTTCCCTTTTATTATTAGTCTCCTTGTGCTGGTTATTATATATTTATTCTTTATGAGCTCGGTCGGCCTATGATGTCTATTGAGTTCCCCATGCTTTAGTACTCATACTAAATTTCTGCATCTTTTTGATGCAGCTCCCTATTTGAGCCACCCTCAACACGTGCCTAATCATCCGTAGTTGAGCCATATCCAGGATGTGGTGATCTCCTGTCGTTTAGAGACTTTCTACGCTCTTTTTTTTGCTTGTATTTTGTATTTTGGACATTCAGTTCTGCGTTGTATATTTACATATATTGCCAGCTTTTGTAATTAGTAGCTTCTATATAGGTGACACCATGTTTGGGGTTTTGTCTAGTGTCAGTTCTTTATTTTTGGTTACTATCAGGCCTTTTGTATATTTTGTATCTTATTTACATATCTATACCTTATACCCTAGCCCGACTATTCTTTTGTTATATTCTTTTTACTTCCGCCTTCTTATATTATTAATTATTTAATCAAATTAAGATTTGACTTCCGCATTATTGGGTTTGGCTTACCTACTAGGGGATTATGGTGGGCGTCATCATGGACAGAATTCAAGCTGTAACAAAGTGGTATCAGAGCTTAGGTTCACCGGTCTCACTATTACAGGAGCAAGTGTATAGTAAAGTCCCGCGGATTGGTACAATGATATCTGTATCTAATATTTTAGAGACTATAGGGCATTGTTAGGAATTAATTCAGTATTCTTGTTTCTGACCATGCGTTAATGATGATGAACACCCCTAAATCCTACTTGCTTCACTCTTTCTCATATATAGAGGAAGAGATCCACCTAGGGTGAACGACAACCCTCTTCACCTATAGATAGAGCCCCAGCTCAAGGTAGGGATCGAGGTCAACAAAGAGGCCGGGGTGGAGCTCAAGCCATAAAACAAGTGTTGGAGCCAAATATAGAGGTTGAGCAGTTTGAGCCTCCGCCGACGAAGGAGCATCTAGCCTAGCCTCTACCTAGATTCATGGCCACACCAGTGTTACAGGATACCCTAGCCTGAATCCTCAACTTCATGGAGGGTATGTCCTGAGTAGAGACACTGCCTAGCACTTCAATTGGACCCCAGGTCCAAGAAGAGCATACTTCAGCGCAAGTAATGGCACAATATGATTCGGTCCCAATTCTACAGCCCACTATTATAGCTCCCCATTTGGTGATTCAGCCTATTCCCATAGTTGTTCAGCATATGGCAGCTCGACTAGTTATGACTATGGAGAAGCAGAAAATATTGGGTCGGTTTATTAGATTAGCCCCTCCCAAGTTCTCGAGTGTCACGGGTGAGGATACCCATGAGTTTTTGGTTAGTTGCAAGGAGAGGTTGCATAACCTCAGATTGGTGGAGTCCTATGGTGTTGATTACACTACTTTCAATCTTTATGGACCAGTGAAGCAATGGTGGAGGTCCTATCTTAGCTGCTACCCGCGAGATCGCCATTGATGACATGGACCAAGTTCTCTTAGGTTTTCTTAAAGAAGTATGTACCCTACAGTTTGAGATAGATGCACAAGGCTGAGTTCATAGTGCTGGTACAGGTATTGATGATGGTCACTGAGTATGAGTCTCAGTTCTATGATCTCTCCAAGCATGTTACTATGATCATGCCAACAGAAAAGAAGCGGGTGAGTCAATTCATTAGAGTGTTATATATTCCCTTGAGGTTGGGTGTAGAGAAAATGGTTGCATTGTGCTGTTCATTCTTATACATAGTAGACCATACTTGCACTATTGAGGCTATATGTCATAAAGCCTATGGAGGCAGTAACAAGAGGCCTTGCATCAGGGCAATTTTAGTGGATGTTAGTCGCATGGTAATGGTTCTTTTGGTAGGGCCCATCCACAACAATATCCAATTAGTAGACTATTTTAGGCAGCCTTACAGCTTACTAACGATGGATCAGTAGGTACCAGCGATCAGAGCAACCAAACTTTGGTTCAGTCTTCTTGGGGTCACACTTCTGGGTATTCAGGCTGTAGTGACCATTAAGGTTCAAGTGTGATGTATCAAGGATGTTCATTTAGAGGGATATTTTATGAGTTTCGTAGGATAGGCCACTTTGCTAGAGAGTGCCCTGCTATCAGCCATCGCATATGCTAGAGTCAACAGGCTCCACCTAGTCATTAGGTTTATCCCCCAGGTCCCTAGTTCAGCTACCCAAAGATAGTGTACAGGTTGGTAGAGGTAAGTCTCAAGGTACTAGTGGTGGTCCCCAGGCAGGCCGGACAGGTGATAGAGGTGCACTCAGTTATATGTATGCTTTTTTGGGTAGGCCGGAGGTGGAGACGTTGGATGTCATTATCGCAGGTATGATCTTAATCTCTGCCTATTCTTTATTTGATCTGGGGTCCACTTACTCATATGTGTCTTCTCATTATGCTACTCGATGGGATGTTTTATGTAAGCCATTTCCTATGGCTATATATGTAGCTACCCTCATAAGTAATTCTTTAGTAGTGGATCAAGTATATCGATCCTGTGTGGTACTATCATGGGGTATTATACTAGAGAGGAGTTAATTATGCTAGATATGGTGGACTTTGACTTGATTCGAGGAATGGATTGGTTGTCTACTCATCATGTGGTTTTAGATTGATTCTCCAAGATAGTTACATTTTGTACGCTTGGTATTCCTCCAGTCATGTGGGAAGGTGTAGTTAGTCATGTATCATGTGATGTGATAACATTCCTCAGTGCCCAATGATTAATGGGAAAGGCGTGTCTAGCGTATCTAGCTTATGTTTGTGAAACTAGTGCCGACACTCCTTCTATTAATTCTTTTTCGGTAGTCATAGAGTTATCTGACGTATTTTCTATCGATTTACCTTGCCTTCCTTCTGAGTGTGATTTTAATTTTGGAATTCATGTTGAGTCGGGTACACAACCAGTTTCTATTCAACCATACTGGATGGCTCCGGTTGAGTTTACTGTGCTTAAAGTACTACTCCAGGACCTCTTGAGTAAGGAGTTTATCAGGCCTAGTATGTCTCCTTGGGGTTCTCCTGTTCTACTCAAGAAAATGATAGATGGTACCTTACGTATATGTATTCATTATAGGCAGCTAAAAAAGGTGACAATCAAGAATAGGTACTCGATGCCATATATTGATGACTTATTTGCTCAGCTCCAGGGTGTAGCAGAATTCTCTAAGATAGACTTGAGTTCAGGGTATCACCAACTGAGGATTAGGAAGCCAGATATCCCTAAGACTACTTTTAGGATTCAATATGGGAACTATGAGCTCTTAGTTATGTCTCTCGAGTTGACTAATGCTCTCGCAGCATTCATGGATTTGATGAATCATGTGTTCAACCCTACTTAGACTCCTTTAAAATTGTATTCATTGATGACATTCTAGTCTACTCCGGGAGTAGAGAGTAGCATGAGCAGCACCTGAGGATAGTACTTCAAACCTTGTGTAATCAATAGTTGTATGTCAAATTCACTAAGTATGGCATTATAGAGGTTCCAACGAAGATGGGATTATAGTGGATCCAGCGAAGATAGTGGCAGTTCAAGAATGGGATTATGGTGGATCCAGCAAACATAGTGGAAGTTCAAGATTAGGCTAGGCCATCTTCTCCTACTAAGTTCTGCAGTTTCATAGGGTTGGCAGGGTATTACAGATGATTTATGAAGGGGTTCTCTTCTACTGCAACACCTTTGACCAAATTGACTTAGAAGAATGTACCTTTCAAGTAGTCTGACTAGTGTGAGGCGAGCTTCCTGAAGCTCTAAGCCTTGTTGACTTCAGCTCCGATTCTTACTCTTTTTGTCGAAGAAGAGGGATTTACAGTGTATTATAATGCTTTAGGTGTTGTCTTGGGGTGCATCCTGATGCAAAAGGGTAGGGTTATTGCATATGCTTCCGGGCAGTTTTGAAGGTGCATGAATGGAACTACCCCACAATTTAGAGTTGGCGGCAGTAGTCTTTATCTTAAAGATTTAGAGACATTACTTGTATGGAGCCCATTGTGAGATCTACACTGACCACCATTGTCTTCAATACATATTCAACTAGAAAGACCTTAATTTAACACAACGCAGGTGGTTGGAGTTGCTAAAGGACTATGATGTCACCATTCTCTATCACCTGGGCAAGGAAAATATAGTAGCAGATGGTTTGAGCCGAAAAGTAGTGAGTATGGGAATTTTGGCATTCTTATCAGTTGATAAGCGATATTTAAAATCGGACATTTAGTCCCTAGCTAACCGGATGGTCTTTTTTGATATTTCTGAACTAGGCAGGGTACTTGCTTGTGTAGAGGCTAGGTCTTCCTTGATGGATCAGATTTGGGAACAGCAGTTTGAGGACCCACAGCTGAGGGTGATATATGATAAGGTACTTAGTGGAGAGTCTAGGAAGGCTACCTTAGATCCGAAGGGCATCTTGAGTATTGAGAGTCATACCCGTGTTCCTAGAGTCGAAGATTTAGTCAGGCTTATCCTTGAGAAGGCCTATTATTCTAAGTATTCTATTCATCCTGGTGTGGGAATATTTATTGTGACCTACGACAACATTATTGGTGGTGTACGATGAAGCAGGACATTACAAATTTTGTAGCTAGGTGCTTGAACTATCAGTAGGTCAAGTTATAGCATTAGAGGCCAGGTGGTTTGACCTAGTGACTGCCTATTCTGGCGTTGAAGTAGGAGTGGATAGACATTAAATTTGTAGTAGGTTTACCACCTCCTGAGGTTTTGATTCTATTTTGTTCATCGTAGACCGATTGACCAAGTCTGCCCACTTCTTACCGATCTAAACTACCTATATTTCACAGAGGTTGGCTAAGATTTACATTTGAAAGGTGGTCGATTGAATGAGGTGCTAGTATCTATCATTTTAAATCAGGGTACTTAGTTTACCTTACATTTGTTGGTGTCTATACATAGAGAGTTGGGTACCCAGGTTGAGCTTAGCACAACTTTCCACCCCTAGAATGACGGTTAGTCAGAGAGGACCATTCAGATCTTGGACGACATGCTACGGGCCTGTGTTATTAATTTTGGGGGTTACTGGGACCAGTCCTTGCCTTGGGAGAGTTCGCATATAATAATAGCTGCCATGAGGGAACCTTTTGAGGCATTGTATGGTAGGAGATGTCATTCCCTAGTGGGCTAGTTTGATGCCTTTGAGGTTAGACTTTAGGGCACCAATTTGTTGTATGATTCGATGGAAAGATTCGTATGATTTAGGAGAGACTCTATACTAGCCAAAGTAGGCAGAAGAGTTATGGTGATCAGAGGGTGAGGCCGCTGGAATTTATGGTCGGAGATTCGGTATTCCTATGAGTGTCGCCCATGAAAGGCGTGATGATATTCGAGAGGAGGGATAAGCTTATTCCTAGGTTCATTGGTTCTTTTAAGATCTTGAGATGGGTAGAAGTGGTAGCTTATGAGTTAGCATTGCCCCCATGACTTTTAGGTGGTCATCCTGTGTTTCATGTTTCTATGCTACGGTAGTACGTTTTAAATGAGTCTCATGTGCTTCAGTGAGATTTGTTTTAGTTTTAAGAGTCCTTAACCTTTAAGGAGGTTCTTATGTCTATTTTGGATAGATAGGTCAAGAATTTTAGGTCTAAGGAGATTCCATCAGTGAAAGTTCATTGGAGGCATTGTCCATTTTTAGGAGGCTACTTGGGATACCTATTAAGATATGCAGACTTTATATCCTCACCTTTTTGAGCCACCAGGTACCTTTCTTCCTTGACTTTCGAGGACGAAAGTCCTTTTAGTAGTGGATGTTGTATTAACCTCCAAGGTCATTGTCATGTTTTTGCATATTTTTACTATTTTACCCTCCTCGTAACTTTTTTATAGCTTTAATGTGATGTTGGGATGGATGGTACGCTCCCCAAAAGGGCTCGGTTGAGTT
This sequence comes from Solanum dulcamara, assembly GCF_947179165.1. NCBI lineage: Eukaryota > Viridiplantae > Streptophyta > Magnoliopsida > Solanales > Solanaceae > Solanum > Solanum dulcamara. The sequence continues at coordinate 41,822,511 of NC_077237.1, read as the reverse complement.
TTTAGAAGGTTTGGCCATTCTTGAAGCTTAAGTCTTTAAAGAGTTGACTTGAGTCAACCTTTGGAGATTGTGAAGTAAGATGAAGATTTTGTAAGTTCCATCGGCTCCGAAAGGGCCATTTTAATCTAGAAGGAAGGTTGTTTTGGGTTTTGGAGTCCTCTTTTTGTGTTTGTTCAATTAGGCATTTTAACTTTGAAATTTTTACCAAGTTTGATTTCAATCAATATTTTTAGTAAATGTACACGGAGGAAAATTTCATTAGCACGGTTAGCTTCGAAACGCCAAGTTTTGTTTATAATTATATTTTGTTTGGTTCCCAAGGTGCTCATGTCATGACCCAACCCTGTAGGCCATGATGGGTGCCCGAATTGGGCACTCGTGTATATCCCTGCTATCTGTGAGTAAATTTGTCCCCTGTTTAAGTTATAGCACATCAACAAGCAGGATAACATATAAGCCAGCGAGGCTTATTATAGGCACCACGGTACATACATGCATATACAACCCATACATAACCTACATACATGTCTACAGACCTCTAAGAGTAAGAACAGTAACATAAGGCGGGACAGGACCCCCGACGGACCCGTGAACAAATAAATATATACACCAAGGGTTAATACCAAAACTAGGCTCCGGCATAATGGAGCGCTTCTGACTGCTGAGTGGAACTCCTATGTTGAAGGACCCCAAAGTGTGTATCTGTACCTATGGGCATGAATGCAGCCCCCCCTCCCCCCAGAGAAAGGGGGGTTAGTACGACATATGTACTGAGTATGTAAAGCATAGACATCATAAGGAAATTACAATTGGCCTAGGGATACAGGGGGCAAGTATAACATTTAACCATATTCCATACTCGCATCGTATAAAAGAAACTCATACATATTACCATCACATACTATGCCCGACCTGTTAGGGGACTCAGTGTACCATCTACATCATTCTATCATCATAAGCACATATCTATTATTAGCACTATAGAATGCACAACCCGATCCATGTATATAGTAAGTACATGCCGAGGAATGAATGACCCGATCCGTACATCATATAATAATGTCAAGGAACATTCGGTCTGATCCACATATCATATAGTAATGCGAGGAACATTCGGCTCGATCCACGTATCATATAGTAATGCCGAGGAACATTCAGTTCGATCTATGTATCATATAGTAATATCGAGGAACGTTCGGCCGGATCAACATATCATATAGTAATGCCGAGGAACGTTCGGCCCGATCCATATATCAAATACCTTACCCGATCCTTTAAGGGACTCAGTGTCATTATATCATCATATACCGTACCCGACCCTTTATGGGACTCGGTGTCATCATGTTATCATATACCATACCCAGCCCTTTATGGGACTCGATATCATAATCATCATATACCGTACTCGGCCCTTTATGGGACTCGGTATCATAATCATCATATACCATACTCGACCCTTTATGGGACCCAGCGTCATAATCATCATATACCGTATCCGTCCTTTTATTTGACTCAGTGTCATAATCATCATAATATCATTTGAGACTCAATAACATGATCATACTGGACTATCTTTTGAGGTTCAGAATGGTACTTATCCCAAGTGCTCTCTAAGTGTCATTAGGGGTCGTATCAACTAGAGTCTCAGGATTCATAGGCATTTATCAGGTAATACCAAATGGCTTATTAAATCGGAGGCATTGGTTATCATAGAGTCCTCAGGAATAGAAGTTTATCGAAGTAAGGACATGAGTCACTATAGCATCTGTGAGCATATAGACTTCCAGATGCCAATTTCTATTTTACGTACAGAAGGCCGGGTACGATATATGTAATGATGACTCCTTGAGGCAAAGTAGAGACTAGGTAAAGCCTATCCTCTCTTTTTTTGGCATGTCTTGATATAAGTATCACATGATGCAAGCTTTGCGGAGTATCCCATCCATAAAGCTCCGAGCACCCCTGCAGGCCCTCCTATAGGTCCTACTTTATGCACGTTATTCACGGACTGTGATGACCTTCACGGATTGTCATGGTCTCCTCCCTAAAGGAGGTCCTGAAACTATCCCTGCAAGTCCCAAGAATGTTTGTCCAAGGAAACCACCACAGACAGTTATGCCCTTCATGATTCATGGTGGATCTCGTGGTGGGCAGCCTTCCAGATTCTCATTTCAAATTTCTCAAGTTTCTTACCATGGACCATGGTACCTTTGAAGGTCTATGGTGATAACTCATGATGGGTCCCAATTTTACTTAAATTAAGGATAATTCGGTCATATCCCTATTATTTCATTAATGTATGTAGACGGTTTTGCGACTAGATTCATTATGTATTGTCCTAAGTCTATTTCATTCCCTCATTAACTACCAAAAAAGTTGTACGACTTCTGTCTTAAGTCTCCTTAAGAGATCATCTTCTTCCTTAAGATTTGGCAAGGGTTTGTTCAAGAACAAGTCTCCTTTCTAAATCCCTAGTTTAAATTCATTCAAGATATACAGGGATAGATCCACGGGTCCCTTTCACCCATGGAGTCCCAAGGTTTCTACCCAAAATATCATTAATTTCAATTTGGTTCATAACCCTAGTTGATAAATTGTATTGGGTTTTTTTAATTATATTTTTAATAATTATAAACGATCATTACAAGTATTTTTCTGCATAAATTCATGATTTTAAGTTGAATTATGAATGCACATGCATGAAATTATTTTCAATGATGAGTTACATGAAGTATGATTATAAAGTTCAATGATTTCAAAGTATTCTCATGATTCTTATTCAAATTGACTATGTATATGAGTTTGACTCTAAATTTAAGTATGAATTATGATCATAGATTACGATTATGTACAAGATATGAATTCTATGCAACTTATGAATAAAGGTGACTTAGGGCCCTATGTTGGTGACCTAGGAACCCAATGACATGAATTAGACAAGCATGATATTGTGGTATTGAAAGGCTTATACTCACATTACAAGTATGATATGAAAATAAGGTATTCTATGAATTTTGAATATGTATTCCGTGGGATTTGACTTAGCACCGAATGATGACTTGAGATAGGGGTTCGACCTATGAGGTCCTTATATAAAGTCTCTTGTCTCATAAATACGTGCCACAGTAGGAAGGCCTTTATGTCCTAGCAAGTAGATCCACGTATAGAATATGTACATGACCCGCCTAGTAGGGAAGAGTCTACCTTGGCAAGTAGATTTCCCTTTCTTCCCTTGAATGGGGAGACATTAGGATTCCATGTTATAACTCGCATGGTATTATTATCGGTTATCGTTCTATCCCACATATGTATATTTCCCTTCTGATCTCTTACGACTAAATATGCCTTTATAAATGCTTTGATCATTATGGTTTTATCATGACTTTAACCATTGTCTTTTATCATATACGTTAATTGATCATTGCACCTTATGATTTATATTTCATGTCATACCTACATACTTTGTATATTCAAATATACTAAGCATATTATTGCCTACATTTTCTCATAATGTAGGGGTTGAGGATCATATTCCCATACGTGGCTAGTTCCATATTGGCAGAGTTTTGGTGAGTTATTATCTATCGAGGACTAGTTATGAGTTGTTTTTTTTCTAAAGACTTGATTCACTCATATTGAGGATAATCTAGGGAGTTGTCTTCGCTCCTTCCCATCTTATGTAGTAAATGCATTGTTGGACTTATGTTGTGCAGTCTATGTAGTTAAGGTTACGTTTCTTTTATAATCATATTTTAGACTCTTCCGATGTTATTTCCGCATTTAATTTACCTTATGTATGGTTACGATATGTCAAGAGGCTTGGTTGGAGTTCTTCAGTGTTTCAATCACCGTGTTATGGCTAGGACCTAGGTCCGTTTGTTACACTAAAAGTCTTATTTAGAGTCCCTAATGATTTTTATTGCCATGTCACGTCTATGTCTAGCTTTGGTTGTGACAAACTTGGTATCAGAGCTTAAGGTTTTAAGTGTCCTAGATTTTGTGAGAAGCCTCATCATGTAGAGTCATATTAATGGGTGTGAAGCACACCACATCTATGTAGGAGGCTATGAGATATTTAGGAAACTTCCCTTCTTTCATCATCCTTATGTCCTGCGATACAGTTGAACATTCGAAGTCTTCCTTCTAATTTTTGTTCCTTGCGATTACAAAATCATTCGTGCATGATGATCATATGTCCAAAGGAATGCAAATGGTAATATGAATGAGGAGAAACAAGGTCCACAAGTTCCCAATAATCCTCTATCCGCGCAAGTCTCTCTTGCCAAATTCCGAGCGGCTTTCAAGTGCATGCCCAAGATATGGAGGCACAAGCCAACAATTAAGTGGTTGCTCGCAAGACCCCAACTATAGGTACGACAACTAGTAGAGTTCGTGATGTCACTCAGATAAACCCTGAAGAGTTCCTTGGTTCAAATATGGAAAGGTATCCACAAAACTTCATTGAAGGAATTCATAAGATTGGCGACAATATAGGAGTGAGTCCATTCGGTAAGTGTGAGATCACTAGAAGTTTAATTGGAAACCTGCAAATGAGTTGGATTTACCCTTAGGGTTGGCATTGGTGTATTCAGTATTTCAAATTTCATTATTAAAGAAGTGTGTGGGTGATCCTCGCTCTATTGTGCCTTTAGGAAACATTAGAGTAAAAGAGAGTTTATCCTATGTAGAGGTTCTGGTTGAGAATCTAGATCGACAAGTTCAAAGGATGAGGAATAAGGAAGTAGTTTCCATTTAGGTGTTATGGAGTAACCAAGAGATTGAAGGTGCTATATAGGAAGAAGAAGCTGATATGATGTCACGATATCCTCAACTCTATCCTTCTGTTCCAAGTTGAAGTATTAAGTCCTTATTGATTCACTCCATCGAACTAATGTGTTTCAGTCATTTTCATGCTTTCATATGATTGCATGTTTATAAAATGATAATTAATGTCGTGTTTTAGCTTGGGATAGAATATTCCATGTTTTTATGCTTATTGATGTATCATTACATTCATGTTGGGTTGATAGTCCCTTTATGTACCCTAATCACGCTAGATTGAGTCCTATTTGAGGATGAATGTTCCCAAGGCGGACACATTATAAAACCTTGAAAGTTGAAAAATAGAAAAATAGATTTGAATGAAAAATTTAGAAAAAAAGTATAGTTTTTTTCCTTTTCACGAGGCCCTTCAAAAGCCATACAAGACACCACAACCCGTTGAAGGGGATGTGGGGGGTCATTAGGGAAAAGGATATTTGGACATGGTTTATACGGACCCTTCACCTGACCGTGAAAGGAAACCACGGCTAGTGAAAGAGTCCCGTGGAAGTGACCAACAAAAAGGAAAGAACAAGGTGGAGTCTACGATCTTGTCCACAAACTATAGACCTTCCCACTAACCATAGGATGATACATGGAACCCCAATCCTTAGAATTAAAAAAATAGAGAAATCATTACGAGGCTCCCCACAATCAATGGAGCCATTTAAGGGTCGTGGAGGGACTGGGGGAAGTCAAAACCTCAAGATTAGTTTTCAACATCCAATCCATGAGCCACTTCACAGACCATGGAGGGCTTGATGGTCCATGAAGGTTGCTTGTCTAGGTAGCATGATCAGGTATTTCAAAGGTGTCTTTTCCCCATTTTTTTAATAATGCATTTGGACAGGTTTTGGTGACAAATCCTAGTATATTAAATACCCCAAACCCTACTAAATCCATTATTCACTCCTACTCACCTTAAACACAAATCATCTCTCTAGAATTCTTCTCCCAAGTTCATCTTCTTCCTTGAGCAGGGGTTCCTAGGATCTCCAATTTCAGGTCTCCTAATTCATAGAGTATTTAGGGATTTAATTTATCAAGGTATGTGGTAATTTATTCATGGATTTCTTCAATCCATGGAGTCCCAAGAGTTTTCTAAATTCTCCTCTATTGATGAATTATCTACTAGCCCTAATTCTTATAAAATTATATTGGGTCAATTCAATTAATGGTTTATTTTAGTTTCACTGATTTAGTATGCATGCTCAAGTCTAATTATGTGTTTTCAGTTGATTTCTCTTTGACCCATGCCTTATGATATTTACAAGTGTGACTTTATGGAATTATGATCATGGATTAATAAAGGAATAATGAATGGTTCAAGTATGTTTTCAAGTAAGTATAAAGGTTGTAAAAGAATTTTTCACACATTCATGTAAGGGTGAAAGGTTTTCTCACCAATTCACAGATTTATAAATATGAAAGGTTTTCTCATACTTGTATGAATCATCCTATTAATCCTCTACTTTTATGACTATCTTATGATGTCATTTTGCATTTATTATTGGCTTCCCTAATGATGTTAATAACTATTATTTATGATTTTTGTTGGTATATCTACTAAGCATCAAGAGAACTTTGAGGTGGAGTTCAGTGTAGAAGCTTAAAGAGCGACCCAAGGGAACTCTAGTAGCAACCTCTAGTCCCTAAATATGTTGTCCCTGTAGGTTTGCCTTTATGGCCTAGCTAGTGGATCCATAAATAGATCAATGTTTAAAATGATCTAATGGAGTATACCTTGGCAAGTAGCCTCTCTCTTTTTGGTCTGAGAATAACACTAGATTCTATATTATAGCTCGCATGGTCTTAAATATCAGTTGAAGTTACTATCCCATAGATGAACTATGTTTTCATATGACTTCACACTATAATTTAAATAATGCATTGACCATGTTTTTATGACTTATGAATTTACTTTCATGACTCTTGATGAATTATGGTCTTGCATCTCATGTCTTATACTCACGATTATCTCATGTTCATATCACGCATAATCTCACATACATAGTATTTTCCATGTACTAAAGCATACTTTTATCCTACATTATATCATAATATAGGGTTTGATGATCACCACATCCATTCATGGCTAGAGATTTAGTTACTACTTTTCTAGCACTGGTTAGTCCTCATGTTTCGAGGAGGTGACATTTATATATATTTATGTTCCTATGACTTTACTCCTTATGCTGGTGAGCAAGGAGCTTGACCTATGCCCCATCTAGACTAGTAGAGGCATGATAGATATTCATGGAGTCTATGTTGTAATTTTCGTTGGAGTTTGAGGTTGGCTTCCCTTTTGTCAAGATATTCATGTTGATACTTTCTTTCCACATTTATGATATCTCGTATGATATTCTTACTTACCTTATGTTTGCTTATGTATGATATGCTATGAGGTTTGGATGGAGTCCATTGGGATCATAATTGTCATATCACGCCTAGGGCCTAGCTTGGATTATGAAAATTTTGGTATCAGAGCACAAGGTTTAAGGTGTCCTAGGGAGTCTAACATGTTGCATTGAGTAGATTCTTGTTCATTGGTCTAAAGCGCACCATATCTACGAATAAGAGACTGAGGCATTTAGGAAACTTCAGTTCTTTCATCATTCTTATATCGTATAGTAGAGATGAACTCTAAGGATTCTCCCTCTAATGCATTTTTTTTGTGATAATAAAATCATGCCTCCACGAAGATTTCATGGAAGAAGCAATTTTGAGGAGGAGAAATAAGGTCCAAATAACTCTTTCAATGAGCAAGTCTCTCATGCGGAGTTTCAGGCTGCATTTCAAGTGCTTGCCCAAGTCATAGTTGCTAAATCTAATAGGGAAGTTGTTGCTCCCTTGAACCCAAATATGGGTACGATGGCTAATCGAGTTTGTAACTTCACTCCCATGAACTCTCCTAAGTTATATGGTTCTGAGGTGGACAAGGATCTACTAGAATTTGTCGAGGGTATTGGTAAGATTATTTCTATTATAGGTATTAGTCTAGTGGAGAAGGTGTACTTGGTGGCGTATCAACTCAAGGGAGTATCTCAAGTTTGGGTTAACAAATAGAAGAGTGGAAGGGGTAGGGATGAGGGTCCTTTTGATTAGGAAAAGTTCAAGGATGTTTTCCTTGATCGTTTCTTATCATCGAAGTTGAGGGAAGCTAAGGTGCTAGAATTCATCAATTTGATACAAAGAAGTATGAGTCTAAAAGAATATGCTTTGAAATTCACTAAGTTTTCAAAATATGCTCCTTTCATGGTTGTTGATCCTAGAGCTCGTATGAGCTAGTTTATTTCAGGTGTATCATACTTGGTGGTCAAAGAGTGAAGAACTACCATGCTAATAAAAGAAATGGACATCTTAAGGCTCATGAGACATGCCGAGCAAATCTAGGAGGTGAAGCTTAATATGAGATCTATAAGGGAGTCCAAGAGGGCTCAGACTGATTGTGGTGAACATTCTCATGGTAAGTGAAAAAATGGTGGTCATTAAGAATTTCATCAAAGGTTCTCCGGCCAAAATTCTTCTAACACTTCTACTCCAAAGTTTGATAAGGATAGGGTATCTAACCCTAAGATTTAAGGAGGAGCTCCGAGTGGCCAATTCATTCCCTCGTGCTAGAAGTGTGGAAGAAATCATAAAGAAGAATGCTTGGTAGGATTGAGTACATGTTATATGTATGGTAAGTCTGGTCACCATGTGAAAGATTATAGAGGTGGTGCTCAATACTAGGCATAGACTCAAACTATAGGTTGTCTGATTCAGTAGGGTGCAACTAATAGGTTCTGATGGCATTCAATGCCAAAATAAATTTTATGCCATACAAACTCATTGGAATCTGGAGGATTAACCCGATGTTATGAATGGTATGTTAAAAGTCTTTAGATCCTTGTGCTACTCTATCATTTATTACTCCATATCTTGCTATGAAATTTTTTGTTAGTCACGAGATCTTGTTAGAGACTTTTTATCTATACTCCAGTAGGAATTCAGTTGTGGCTAAAAGAGTCTATAGAAATTGCTCGGTCTCTGTCTTTTAGAAAATCACCTGAGTTGATCTTATAGAGCTTTATATGACCGATGTTGATGTTACCATTTGTATGGATTGTCTTCGTGCATGTTATGTTTCTATATGTTATAGAACCTGTGTGGTTAAGTTTCAATTTCCTAATAATCCAATCTTAGAATGGAAAGGTAGTAATTTTGTGTTTGAAGGTCAATTCATTTCATGCCTTAAATCTCAGAAAATGATCTCCAAAGGTTGCACTATCATCTAGTTCATGTTAGAGATATGATTTCCAAATCTCCAACATTTGAGTTAGTTTTGGTTGTTAATGAATTTCCAGAACTTTTTGTTGATGATCCCCTCAGTATCCCTCCCTAAAAGGAATAGACTTTGGTATTAATCTTCTCCCTGATACCCAACCTATTTCTATTCCTCCATATCGAATGGCCCTTATAGAACTCAAGCAATTAAAGGATCAGTTAAAGAATTTGTTGGATAAGAGTTTTATTAGACTGAGTATCTCTCTATGGGGTGCTATGGTCCTCGTTTTTTGAAAGAAAGATTGTTCTCTTTGGATGTGTATTGACTATCGGCAATTGAACATGGTCAAAATTAAGAATAAGTATCCCATTCCAAGGATCGATGACTTCTTTGATCAACTTCATGGTGCAAGCTACTTTTTAAAGACTAATCTTCGAATGGGTTATCATCAACTTTGAGTAAGGAAATGTGATATCCCAAAGATTGCCTTTAGAACTAGGTATGGTCACTTTGAATTCTTTTTTATATCTTTTGGACTAACAAATGCTTCTGCAACTTTTATGGATTTGATGAACATGGTGTTCAATTAGTATTTGAATATGTTCGTTATTGTGTTCATTGATGATATTTTGGTTTATTCTGGAGTGAGGAGGACCATGTCGATCATTTAAGGATTGTGTTACAAGCTCACAAGGACCGTCAGTTATTTTCTAAGTTTAGCAAGTGTGAGTTTTTGTTGAGGTCAGTTTCTTTCCTTGGCCATATTATCTCCGGTAAAGGTATTATTGTAGATCCTAAGAAACCTAAAGCGGTAAAGAATTGGCCTAGTCCATTTTCTCCGTCTCATATTTGAAGTTTCCTAGTCTTAGCCGGTTATTATAGATGGTTTGTAGAAGGATGCTCTTCCATTGAATCAACCTTGACTACTTTGACTCAAGAGAAGATAAAATTCCAATGACCCAAGGCATGTGAGAAAAACTTTAAAGAGTTGAAACATAGCCTTACTTCTGCTCCGGTTTTGACTTTACTAGAAGGATCTGATGGGTTTATGGTTAATTATAATGCTTCAAGGGTTGGACCTATATTTTTTTTGATGCAAAATGGTAATATGATAGCTTGTGCATCTAGGAAAGTTAAGGTGCATGAAAAGAAATACCCGAATCATGATTTGGAGTTAGCGACGATTTTGTTTGCTTTGATGATTTAGAGACACTATCTTTGTGGTGTCTATGTTGATGTGATTATTGTTCATAAGAATTTGCAATATTTTTTCAAGGACTTGAACCTTAGACAAAGGAGATGGATTGAATTAATGAAGGACTATGATTTGAGTGTGTTGTACCACCTGGTTAAAGCAAATATGGTTGCCAATGCACTTAATAGGTTGTTTATGATTGTCATGACCTGAACTAGGGACAAAATGTGACATGGTGATCGAGATTACGATAGATCCCAAACAAGACATCATAGCATACATTACATACATAAGGTAAGGCAATATAGTAAAGTAAGCGGAAGTAACAAGTCAAGAAAATGATTCTAAGGGATAGAAAACTCAATAGATGTCGAATTAGACATCATGACATAGCGTCTATATGTGCCTCTAGCCTAATATTTGATGGGGTCTTAGGACAAGCTCCTATCTCACAAGAGTCATATGAAGAAAACTCAATGAAACAATGTGAAAATAAATTCATGTCCTCGATGGAATGAGGACTCACCAACTCTTTCATATCTAAAGCACTCTAGGCACGAATCGGATTATCGACGTCCGCATTTACATTACGAGACAATGTAGGAAAAATATGAGTTAGTACATAAAAGGTACTAAGTATTTGAGATATACATGAACAAGTAAAGGGACAAGATCAATATGACATAAGATGGATGACCAATATCGTGAACATGAGCAATGCATAAAAGCATTTGAAAGCCTACGAAAACTTATGGTCAATGCATCACAAAACTTCATAGTAAATCTCATATCTTTAACCTTCAACTTGTGTGGGATAAGACGTTTAACCAAAATCTTAAGACCACGTGAGCTATCAAATAGAATCCGATGTAACCCATATAGAGAAGAGGAATGCTAACTTGCCAGGGTATACTCCATCATGATACTCAACTCAACTATGCTATATATGGATTCAGTAGCTAGGCCATGAAGGAAATCCTATGCAGGCAACGTAGTTTGGGACTTTAAGTTTCTACTAGGATTTCCTTGGGTAACTAAATGTGTTACTAGACCGAACCCCACCTAGAAGTCCTTTTGGTGCTTAGTTAATATCACAACAGAACTCATTAAAACATGATCATAACATAATATATAAATATTTTAACGCAGCATTTTAGAGTCCCTAAGACACCCCTAAACCTTGTGCTCTGTTACCAAGGTTGTCATGACTCAAAGTTGGGCCAAACCATGATGCAACAATCCAGATTACGAGGGATATCAACCAAGCCATCTTAGCATATATTGCATACATAAGTTAAATAAATATAGTAAAGTAAGGGGCAGTAACAACTCAAAGGAATGGGTCTAAGGGATTTAAAACTCAATAGATATCCAACTGGACTACATGACATAGTATCTAAATATTTCTCTAGTTTAATCTTTGATAGGGTCTTACGACAAGCTCTTAGCTAACCCGAGTCATATGAAGAAAAGTCAATGAGACAATGTAAAAAGAAATTCATGTCCTCAACAGAATAAGGAATGACCAACTCTTCGATATCTAAAGTACTCTATCCATGAATCGGAAAATCAATGTCCGTCCCTACATTATGAGATAATGTAATCAAATATATTAGTAAATAGAAGGTACTAAATATGTGACATACATGAACAAGTAAAGGGACATAATCAATATATAATAAGATGCATGACCAATATCATGCACATGAGTAAAGCTTAAAAGCATTTGAAAACATATGAAAACTTATGGTCAATGAATCATAAAACTTCATAGTAAATATCATGTCTTTCACCTTCAAATTGTGTGGGATAAGACCTTCAACCAACATCTTAGGACCATGAGAGCTATAACATAGAATATGGTGTAACCTACATCGAGAAGGAGAAGGCTACGTTGCAAGGTTATACTCCATCATGGTACTCAACTCATCTCAACTATTATATATTTTAATCAACTAGCTAGGCCATGAAGGCAATCCTACGCGCGCAATGTAGTTTGGGAATTTAGGTTGCTACTAGGATTTTCTTGCATAATTAACTGTGTTATTGGACCGAACCCCACCTAGAAGTTCTCTCGCTGCTTAGTCAATATCCCAACAGAACTCATTAAAACATTATCATAAAATAATAGAGAATGATAGTAACTACCTATCAATCCATCTTTAAAAATATATTAGTAATAGTTCATTAACTTTTGAGATTCATAGGAATCCATAACTTCGATGAGAATTATCCTTATCACCAACTTAAAAATGATTGTTTGAGAATTGTAATTATCATACCATAATAACTATATTTGATCAAATTTTATCATTATCATAACTTCATCATTAAATAGTAAATCTCAGCTTTAGTCATGAAAACTCTCTTTAAACATCATTGAACTCATAATCAATTCATGAAAATCATATTTTGCTTTATAATCATTATTGAAAATATCTTAATGCATGGAGATTCATAATTCAACTTGAAATCATGCAATTCATGTAGAAACATTCTTCAAATAATCATTGGAAATAATTTAAAATGAAATAGAAATAGCCCAATGTAATTTATCAAAAATTTTGTAAATAACCAATTAAAAATTGAAGGATACTTTGAGAAAACATTGGGACTCCATGGGTTAAAGGAACCCATGGATCAATCTCCACATACCTTGATTGAAATCGATTAGAATTGAGAAGAAACCTTGAAGAAATCTGAAACCCTAGCTTGAAACTTGGAGAGGAACCTTGAGAAAATTTAGTTCTTGACTTAGGAGAATTTTGAAGAGTGATTTAGAATGAGGGAATTTCAAAGGATTGGTTAAATATAGGCTTGAACTTAGCCAAAATTGTGCCCAGGTTCATTGAACTGAACTTGGGAAATGACACAAATACCAATCATTAAATCTCGAATCTGACCCTACAACTTGGTACCTATGAGTCGTTCTACAGCTTTGAGAAAGGGCCCTAAATTTGAGTATCTGAAGTTTTCTTACAAGCCGTATGTACGACTCATCTTTATCTACGAGTTGTCATTTGGACTCGTCCTGTGGCTCTTGAATCCTGCAAACTTGGAGCCTCTAATCTTTCACATACGAGTCATGATTAAAACTCGCCATTGCATTCATAAGTTGTCAACTTGAATCTATTTCAAGCCTAAAAACCTTCAAATTTAATAACCTTAGAAGTTTTGAAACAAGTCATTCTTACAATTCGTCAATAGGATGATGACTCATCCTATTGAGTAGTAGAATCTTTCCTGAGGGTGGTACTAAAAAATACTTAAGAGGTCACTCTACGACTCATTATTACGAGTTGTAGAAAGCTCTACCAATCGTAGAGTGACTCATAAACATGAGTGCAGTTCAAATTTGAGAATTTCTCCTTGGTTCTAATTTTCCAACTTCCGGGGTCTTACACTAATGTTCATAGAGAAGCCCGTTTAGGTTTTTGCTTGGTTGATTGAGAGGATGGTGGTATTGTTGCTCAGAATAGTTCTTAATCGTCTCTTGGGTGGCAGATTTTAAGGCAAAGTAAGATGATGATCCCACCTTGGTGTAGTTGAAGAAATTGGTTGCCAAAAAAGGCATTGAGGCTTTCTCCAAAGGAGGAGATGGTGTAGATAGATATGAAGGTCGATTGTGTGTTCCCGATATTGATGGCTTAAGGGAAATGATCTTTTTTGAAGCATATAGTTCACGATATTCTATTCATCTGGATTCCACAAAGATGTACTGAGATTTTAGGGAGGTGTATCAGTGGAATAGCATGAAGAAGGATATTGCGGAGTTTATGGCTAAATGTCCTAATTCTCAACAAGTAAAGATTGAGCATAAAAAATTAGGAGGTTTAGCTAAAGATATAGAGATTCCTACTTGTAAGTGGGAAACATTTGAATATGGACTTTATTACTGATTTGCTTCGTACCCAGAAGCAACATGATTTGATTTGGGTGATTGTAGATGTAATGACTAAGTCTGTATATTTTATTCCCATTAAGACATCCTATTAGCTGAGGATTATTCTAGGCTTTATATTCGTTAGTTGTTTAAGATTTATGATATTCCATTACCTATCATTCCATAGGGGCAGATTTATGTGTTAAATTTGTGTCATGGAAACCTGTGTTCATCTGACTAAACTCTATATATTACATGTATAATTGTTAAAGAGTATATCAAATATAAGTTGGTGAAACCCATTCTAAAAATGAGTAGATGGTTCGCTGGTCCGAGGGCTTAGTTTCAAGCCTGGGGTCTCCAATTCGATCCAGTCAACACCACCAATTACCCCTTTATTTTGTATATTAATTAAAGACATATTTTTTCAAAAAAACTCTAAACTCTAAAAGCCTTAAAGTCAAAAGACTCAAAAGGTTTTCTTCCCACCCAATTCCCAACAACATTGTTCTTCCCTCTTCATATTTTCTTTCCTCTTCAAAGCTCTAACTTCAACTCATTGAGAATGTAGAGAAATCATCATTGTCAAGGCCTAAGGTAAACTTCTTTGCAGATCATGATTTCTGTTTTTTAGTAAACAAACAAACAAAATCAAATTTTTTAAAATACATGATTTTAATTTTAGGGCTTTCTTAAAAATAATAATTTCCTGTCATTACTTTTAATAGGAAATCATCAAGAGCTAATCAATTGATTATCTTAAACTTACATATTATGTGGATGTAAGGAATATGTTCCTTTATTTATTATTAATTTTGAAGAGTGTGATTTCCTTATTTTTTTAAAATGTGAAAGGACCAAAGGAGTGTGATTCCTATTATTTATTATGTAGTTGTGGTTATCGACTATAAAATAGGTGTGAGTTATATTTTTATTAATAATTTTGGTTTTTTTATTTTTGAATGCGAAAGAGGTATGATTCCTCTATTTTATTATTAGATATCAAGGGTATGATTCCTTATTTTTTAAAGTGAAAGTGGTGTGATTTTATTATTTTTTGAATGTGAAAGGGGTATGATTCCTCTAATTATTTAGATTTGCAAGGGGTGTGATTTCTCTATTTTATTTGAATTTGCAAGGATGTGATTTTCTTATATTTTATTTGTAGAAAGTATGTGATTCTCTTATTTTATTTTAAATTTTCAAGTTAAATTTGTGACTACGTTGAATACTAATTTGAAATTTTAGGAACATTTATTCTTGAATATCTAAAGGCATAAATTATTAATTAAGCAACCACCGTCTAGTATATTATTATCTTTTGCCCGTCAAGTTATTGTTATTGTAAATTTTAGATCTTTTATTTAAAGTAATAGTGCACCCATTTTCTTGGAATCCGAGATTCGCCTCTGATTCCAGACCGAGATACTCAATTCACATCTCAATTTTGAATGTATTTCCAAAATGGTCTTGGTTCTCATGTTAAGTTGAGCACAACTTTTCACCTTGTGACCGACTGTCAAGAATAGCATACCATTCAGACCATTGAAGACATGCTGAGAGCTTGTGTCATCAATTTCAAGGGTAATTGGGATGATCACTTATCATTGATTGAGTTTGCCTAAAATAATAGCTACCATTCTAGCATCCAGATGGCTCCATTTGAAAACTTTATATGGTAGGAGATATAGGTCTCCTATTGGTTGGCTTGAAGTTGGTGAATGGCTACCTAGAGTAGGCAAAAGTCCTATTCGGATGTGTGGAGAAGGGAACTTGAATTTGAGGATGATGATTGAGTTTACTTGAAAATTTTATACATGAAGGGTGTGATGTGTTTAGGCAAAAAGGGGGAGCTTAGTCCATGATATGTAGGCCCATATATGATTATAACACAGATTGGCAAGGTCACATATGAGTTGGACTCAACCTCGGAGTCGGCATTGGTGCAGCTAGTATATTTCATATTTTAGTGTGAAGGAAGTGTATGGGTGATCCTAGCTTCATTGTACCTTAGGAAATTATTTATCTAAAAGAGAGTATCCTGTGATGAGGTTCTGGTTGAGATTATAGACCAGTAAGTTCAAACATTAAGGAACAAGAAAGTAGCTTTCTTTAAGGTATTATGGGGGAACCAAGAGGTTGAAGGTGCCACATGGGAGGCTGATACTGATATGATGTCCCAATATCCTCATCTTTTTCCTTGTTCCAAGCTGAGGTATTAAGTCCTTCATTATTCACTCCATCCAATTCATGCATTTCTGTCACTCTCATATTTTCATATGCAAGCATGTTCAGGTAATGAGTTTTGAAGTTATTTTTTAGCTTGGGATTGAATAGTGCATATTTTTATGCATTTTGATATATCATTGCATTCATGCTGGGTTTATAGCCCTGTTCTATACCCTATTTATGCTATCTTGTGTCCCATTCGAAGATGAATGTTCTCAAGGGGGAGATATTATGAGACCCTGAAAGTTGGAAAGTCAGAAAATAAAGTTGGAATGGAAAATTTAGAAAAAAGGCAATTTTTCCTTTTCACGAGGGCCTTCACATATCGTACAAGTTATATGGACCCATCAAAAAACCATGAAAGGAAACCACGGCCCATGAAGGAGTGTCGTGGAAGTGACCAGGAAAAGGGAAAGAACAAGGTGAAGTTTACCATCGGTTCCATGACCTGTAGAATTTCTCACATACCATGGGATGATTCGTGATAAACCAACACTTAGAAATAGACATCGTAAAATCTTCACGAGTCTCCCTATGATTGATGGAGCCCTTTAAGGTCCATGGAGGGATTTTGGAAGTCGAATCATCAAGATCAGGTTTCCCTCTCCATTCCACAAGTTACTTTATGGACCGTGGAAGGCTTGACGGTTCGTGAAGGTTGCCTACCCAAGTAACCCAATTAGGCATTTCAAAGTGGTGTATAAATCCTAATCTATTAACTACCCCATACCCTTCTAAATCCCTTATTCACTCTTATTCACCCTAAACAGAAAATCATCTATATAGAATTCTTCTCCTAAGTTCATCTTCTTCCTCAATCAAGGGTTACAAGGATCTCCAAGTTCAAGTGTCCTAATTCAAAGAGAATATAGGGCTTTAATTGATTAAGGTATATGGGAATTTATCAATGTATTTCTTCCATCCATGGAGTACCAAGGGTTTTCTAAATACTCATATTGTTTTAATTATCTAGTAGCCCTAATTCTTATGAAATTGTATTGTGTCAATTCAATTATGGTTTATTTCAATTTCATTGATTTAATTATGCATATTTCAAGTCTAATTAAATGTTTTCAATTTATTTCTCATGGACCCATGCCTTATGCTATTTTCAAGTATGACTTTATGGAATTATGATCATGGATTTGATAAAGGATTAATGAATGATTTGTGATGAGGATGAATTATGGTTTCAAGAATGTTTTCAATCAAGTATAAAGGTTGTGAAAGGATTTCACTCTTATTCATGTAAGGGTGAAAGGTTTTCTTACCTACTCACAAATTCATAAAGATGAAAGGTTTTCTCATATTTGTATGAATTATTATGTTAATGAGATGCTCTTATGACTATTTTATGCTATGGTTTAGTATTTATTATTCCCTTCCCTAATGATGCCAATAACTATAATTTATGACTTATGTTGGGATATTAACTAACCACCAAGAGGACTTTGAGATGGGGTTCTGTCCGAAAGCTTAAGGAGTGATCTAGGAGAACTCTTGTAGAAACCTCTTGTCCCTAACTATGTTACCCCATAGATTTGCCATTATGGCCTTGACAGTGGATCTATAAATAGCTCAATTTTTAAGATGTTCTCACAAAGTCTATCTTGGAAAGTAGCCTCTATCTTTTTAGTGTGAGAGTAACACCAAATTTCATGTTATAGCTCACATGGTCTATAATGTCGATTAAAGGTCCTAACCCAAAAATAAACTATGTTTTCTTATGAGTTCTCACTATGATTTAAATGATGCATTGACCATGTTTTTAACAATTTTTATAATCTATGGTCTTGCATCTCACGTCTCATGCTCACAACTATCTAATGTCTATATCATGCATAATCTCAGATACTTATTACTTTCCATGTGCTAACGAATACTTTTTGCCTACATTATATCATAATGTAGGGTTCGACAATTACTCACTTCCCCTTCATGGCTAGAACTTGAGTTACAACTTTTCTATTATTGGTGAGTCCTTATTTTTCAAGGACGTGACATTTATATTTCCTTATGTTCCTATGAATTGACTCCTTATGTTGGTGAGCTAGGAGATTGTCCTATGCCCCTTATAAACTAGTAGAGGCATGTTAGATATTCATGGAGTCTATGTTGTCATTTCCATTGGAGTTTGAGGTTGATTTATTTTTTATCGGGATATTCATGTTGATACTTTAATTCTGCATAAATGATGTCTCATATCATCTTCTTACTTAACATATGTATGCTTATATAAGATATGATAAGAGGCTTGGTTGGATTTCTTCATAATCCTAACCTCCGTTTTATGTCTAAGGCTTAGCTTGGGTCATAACAAGAATGTAAACTTGGCCACTTATCAGTTGAATAGTGTAGCCCAAATTTGGTATGAGCAATATAAGGGTGAAAAAGCTAGAGATGTGGGTCTCGTAGATTGGGAAGAGTTCAAAGATGTATTGCTTGATCGTTTCTTCCCTCTTAAACTAAGGGAGTCCAAGATACAAGAGTTCATCAATCTCAAGTAAGGTAGCATGAGTGTGAGAGAGTACGCATTGAAGTTCACTCAACTATCTAAATATCATCCATTCATGGTTGCCGACTCTAGAGCTCATATGAGTAAATTTGTTTTAGGTATATCGAATTTGGTGATCAAAGAATGTATAACTACAATGTTGATCAAAGAGATAGATTATTTCACTATTAATGACATATGCCAAGTAAATTGAGAAGGAGCAACTCAAGAAGAAGGCTAGGCATTCCAAGAGGGCTCGAATGAATTGTGGTGGTTCCTCTCATATGTCCAGTGGAAATGGGAGGCTTAGTTTCTACAAAATTTATCTGGTATAAATCCATCCAATGTGTCAGGTCAAAGTCTCAACAAGGATAGGGTGTCTTACCCTTAACCTCAAGGTGGTGGTTCTTATGGATCTTTTATTTCTGTTTTCCAAAAGTATGGAAAGAGCCATTTGGGAAAATGCTTAGGCGATACCTATTCTTGTTTTGGGTTTGGAAAGACGGGCTATAATATGGAGGATTTCCCTTTAGCTTTTGCAAGGTTAGAGATGGTTGTCAAGCTCAACCTAGTGATTCTACTAGTTTCGGTGATCAGCGTCGGAACCAATTCTATGCTCTCCAGGATGGATAGGGTGTAGAGTATTCTCCCGATATGGTGACGTACGAGTCTTTGATTTTTATGTTTATGCATTGTTAGATTCAAGTGCTACTATATCTTCTGTTACTCATATCTTGCCATGAAATTTGATGTTAGTTCTAATATCTTGTTAGAGCCTTTTTTAGTCTGGACTATTCTTAGAGATTTAGTCTTGGATAAAAGAGTCTATAAACATAGCCCCACCACAGATTTTCATAAAATCACCTCAGTTGATCTTGTAGAGATAGATATAACCAATTTTAATATTATACATCGTATGGATATGATTCATGCATGTTATGCTTCTATTGATCATAGAATCTGAGTGGTAAAGTTTATGTTTCCAAATTAGCTAGTCTTAGAATCGAAAGATAGTAATTCAATAATTAAGGGTCAATTCATCTCGTGCGCTAAAGCTCCAAAAATGATTTCTAAAATTGCATCTACCATCTTGTATGGGTTACAGATACGACTTTTGAAGTCCCTACTCTTAAATTAGTTTTGATCATTAATGAGTTTCAAAAAGTGTTTCTCGATGATCTATCGGGTATCCCTCTAAAATAGA
The DNA here is from genome assembly GCF_947179165.1 of Solanum dulcamara. Classification (NCBI taxonomy): domain Eukaryota; kingdom Viridiplantae; phylum Streptophyta; class Magnoliopsida; order Solanales; family Solanaceae; genus Solanum; species Solanum dulcamara. Next base: position 41,802,418 of record NC_077237.1, on the reverse strand, counting down.
GATAGACTTTGGTATTGATCTTTTTTCTAATACCCAACGTATCTCTATACCACCTTATAAAATGGCTTTGATGAAACTTAAATAGTTAAAGAATCAGTTAAAGGATTTGTCTAATAAGGGATTCATTAGACTGTGTATCTCTTCATGGGGTGCTACTATTCTCTTTGTTAGGAAGGATGAATCTCTTCGCATGTGCATTGATTATCCGTAGTTGAAAAAGGTCAGAAGAAAGAATAAGTATCTTATTCCGAGAATTGATTTCTTGTTTGATCAACTTCAATGAGCTAGTTATTTCTCAAAGATCAAATTCATTCGGTTTGTCATCATCTACAAGTGAGAGAATGTGACATTTCGACTATGCCCTTTAGAACTCAGTATGGTAACTTTGAATTTTTGGTTATGTCTTTTGGACTAACAGATGTTTCTTCAACTATTATGGATATAGTGAACAGGGTGTTCAAGAAATAATTGGATATTTTTGCTATTGTATTCATTGATGATATACTGATCTATTCTCAAAGTGAGGAGAAGAATGCCGATCATTTGAGGATTGTCTTGCAAATTCTCAAGGATTGCCAATTGTTTGATAAGTTTAGAAAGTGTGAGTTTTGGTTGAGGTTGGTGGCATTCCTTGGCCATATTTTCATCAGTTATATATTCATGTTAATCCTAAGAAGACCGAGGCGATGAAGAATTGGCCTAGACCTTTATCTCCTTCCGATATTTGAAGTTTCATGGGCTTAGTCAGTTATTATAGTTGTCCATAAATAGTGTATCCAATATTGAGGTAATTACCTTTCAATTTATTTTTGTTTTAATGCATTCATTTCATCGTTTAAAGCTTACCTATAGCGACCTAAATTCATTTATGACTTGCTGGCACTGACTGTTTAATTGCCTGGTCATTCGTTTGGGTTTTATGCTCATTTCCTAGTTTTGGAGCTTTTAAAACTTTAAAAGTTGATTTTGGTCAAAACATCGGGTAAATGACCTTAAAAAGAAGTCAGATAGTTCTATCAACTCCAGAATGGTCATTCTAGGCTAGTAGCATGGTCGATATAAGTTAAAAGGCTTTCGTTGTGAGTTTGGACCATAAGGCATTTTAGCCTTTGAAATGTGGGTTAATTTACACTTTGGTCAACATTCTTTGAAAATATGCTCGGATGAAAATTAAATCAGCACGGTTAGTTACAAAATATCAAGTTTGGTCTACAACAACCCTTCTTGCTCCTTCCGAGGTTTCTAATCAAATCTTGATGGCCATTTTGGAATTAGCTAAAAACTATATTTGGCTGTGGGACCCATTTTTTGTCAAAATGAACTCGTATGAAAATTTTGACTTTGGTTTTGAGTCTAGAATACCAATTTAGGTGGGTAGCATTCCCATTTTTTGTCAAAATGAACTCGTATGAAAATTTTGACTTTGGTTTTGAGTCTAGAATACCAATTTAGGTGGGTAGCATATCTCTTTTGCGCACAGGATTCTGAACGAAAATCGAGCACCATGATCTTTGCTGCATTTATGTGCCCAATAGCCAAAATAACCCATGTTCATAGTAGAATTTGAGAATGAATTCCTATAGATTATCTCAGTTTTAGAATATTTGTTTGTTATTTTAGCTAACAAATATGACTAGACACTTTTAGGTCTTAATGAAGGAAAATGGACCTCCAAAAGATTCTCAGAATTAAATTAGAGTTTGAAAGATAAAGTTGGGAACAAAAGTGAAGAGAATACATTGCGAGGGTGTACCTCTGCATCGCACACTTACCTTCAGAGAATTTATTTTTGGCCTTGGATAAAATTTGGCTACTCAAAAAAGTATGCACCAGGTCTGCGACGTAAACTTGGCTGAGGATAGAAGAAGATTTACAAGAGATGAAAAATGAAAATTATACTGTCCAGAAATATGTCCGCATCGCGGACTCTTTGCATTTTTGAGGCTATAAATTGCACACTTATATTTTTTATTAAACATTCAGTTTTATTTCGACGTTTTGACAAGGAAGACGAAGGGAAAACTTTTGTAGGGTTATAATTATTCTTCTATCTCATTTGGAAATAAGTTTGTATGCCATTAATTGTTTCTTTGATTATGCTCAAAATTATGAGTGGCCAAAATCCCTTTTTCTAGAGTTGTAGACACACGATGAAGGTTTTAATATAATTTTCTTCATTTAAAAATAATGGATTTCATACAATTATTCCTATATTCTCATTCTTACTATTTTAATGCTTGATCACCATTAGAATAAATTTGTTGTCTATCCGAAACTCGAGAGACAAAAAGGAGATAGAACACTAGAATATAGAGAGCATGCATGTTCTAGAATTTCCTAGGATAATTCGTGTATAGGATGCCTGTGACACATACCTATACACCATACTTGGTTGCTAGACATGATGATAGGATTAAATTATCTTTGTTGGTTCCTGCTTATCCCTACTCAACGATGTAGTTAGGTTGTCAACAATGGTAGGCTATTAGAGGTCGAAAGGCCATGGTTATAAAATTAGCCCTATAAATTAGTAATTAAAAGACCCATTAGAAGCCAAATTAAAGAATGTTAGACCTAAAGTCTATAAGTGATACAACCCTGGAATTCTTTACTCATTTGATTAAACCTCATTAAAATGTCTGAGTCATTTCTTTATAGTGTTTTAATAGATCAATCTTACATATAATTACACTTGACAATTTCAAAACACACAAGAAAAGTCTAGTTCATATAGAAACAAGCAAAAATCCTAATTAATGTCTTTTGGGTTTGACAATCCGATTTCTAAAAAGAGCCACTATATTAGTTGTGAGACAGCGTTTACTTGCGTGTACTTTGGTAACAACAAGTTTTTGGCGTCGCTGCCAGGGATTTTGAATTTGGCAATTGTTTATTTTCAAAGTTTCTTAGTTATTTGTGTTAGTGTTAACAACTTAATTTTAGTTGTGATTTCTTGCAGGTATTTTGAATAGGCAGACTAGAAGAAATAGGAACCTTATAGAGCCACTAGCTGAGCCCGGGAGATTCTTACATCAAGAAAGGAGGAGAGAGGCTCAATTTTTGGTACCACAAATCAATTTTGAGAATAATCACAAAGTGCCCATAGAGGTGCCTATAAATATGGCAACTAGAATAGTTTGTAATGTGGCAGTCCCACTCACAATGAATATCACTTCTAGTATTCAAAAATCGCCAGCTATAGGTATATTTGAATTGAAGCAAAATATGGTGCAACCGTTACATACTAACAGGTTGTTTACTAGTTTGCCTCATGAATATCCCCAAGTACACATCCTGAACTTCCTGGAGATTAGCGATACTTACATGCCCACTAGGGTTTCTCCTGATGATGTTAGGCTGATATTACTTCCCTTTTCATTATTGGGGGAAGCTAAGAGGTAGTTGAAGTCGGAACCATCAAAATTAATTACTTCGTGGAATGATTCAGCTCACAAGTTTCTTATCAGGTTCTTTCCTTCAGGGAAGACAACAAAGTTGAAAACTAAAATCTTAAGCATTATACAAAAATTTGGAGAGAATTTGTACCAAGCCTAGAAAAGGTTTAAATATTTACTCATTAGTTGTCCTCGTCATCATCAAGCTAATGAGGTGTTTGTCCATCCCTTCATTGAAGGGTTGGAACTCAATACCAAATTTTTTTTGACTCTATTGCAAGTGGACAAACATTGGAGAAAACATATGATAAGCTTTATACATTGCTTAACCATATATCTTAAGGAAATCTTAAGTGCAATGAAGGGAATTATAGGCCTGTCATCCAAAAATAAGGAGGTATGCTTGAAGTTGATGATGTGACAGCCTTAACAGTACAAATTGCAGCAATGCAAAATATGATGTCAACACACTTCGAAAACATAGCATTGGAGCATCAACAAGTTCCAGTAAATATGATTCAACAGCAACAAATATGGTGCGAAGTGTGTGCCAGCAATGAGCATATGGTAGAATATTGTGGCGCAAATTCAGAATCGTTCAATTTTGTAGGAAATGCATAAAAGGGTGGAGGCCAGCAAAATTATTGCAACACTTATAACCTATTTAGAGGAACGACCCAAATTTTTCTTAGGGTAGAAACTAACAAAATCAGTACCAATGATAATTTCAATATAGACCACAAGGAGGAGGATAACACGGTGATCTAGGGCCTAGTTATAACAAGGCAATCGAAACCCCTAAGGACTCCAACCAAGCCTCTTGTATATATCATAAGAATACACAAGGTAAAATAAAAGCAAAAACATCATAAGAGAGTCTAAACCATGAATAGTAAATGACGAATGTCACATGATAACATAGACTCGAAACATTTATCCAATTATATTTCTCTACTCATGAATATGGGTGTCACCACCTAACCCCATAGTTCGTGACTAGCATCCGACCTGGACTCCTATATACATACCTATAAGCTGTAGTCAAATCAAGCTATGCACAAAGTGATACTACTTAAAAAATCCCAATGAGTTAAAACTTTTTCTAGTACATGTGGCCCCTTCCATTCTTACCATATCATGAAAGGGCACGTAAGCCGATGAATAAATAAATATGTATACCAAATAACCAGTATCAAAAGTTATGCTCCGGAACATTGGAGCTCTTCCAGCATAGCTGAGAGGAAATCCTAAGCTGACAGATCTCCATAATGAACATCTATACCTGCGGGCATGAAATGCAGCCCCTCGTAGAAAGGGGCGTCAGTACGATATATGTACTGAGTATATAAAGCATAATATAGTATAAATAAGCTTTCAACTGAAATAGGGATGCAGGCAACTAATGTAATAGTTAACGAATCACTATACCTGCACCATGTGAAATGAGGGCATGTATATCTTCCTCACATACCATACTCGGCCCACTGTAGAACTCGGGGTTACAAATGTATCACTATGTTTTTATATACATGCCTATATACTGTATTCAACCCTTCAGTGAGGGACTCGGTGAAATTATCATTTCATTGTGTATCATGCCCGGCCCTTCATGGGATGCGGTGAATAATCATTTTATCATATATCATGTTCGGCCCTTTATGAGATGCTGTGAATCAGCATTTCATTATTTATCATGCCCGGCCCTTCATGGAATGCGGTAAATAAGAATTTCATCATTTAGCATGCCCGGTCCTTTATGGGATGCGGTGAATAAGCATTTCATCGTTTATCATTCCCGTCCCTCTATGTGATGCGGTGAATTTATCATGCCCAGCCCTTCATGGGATGAGGTGAATTTATCATGTCCGGCCATTCATGGGATGCGGTGAATTTATCATGCCCGTTCCTTCATGGGATGCGGTGAATTTATGTATTATTAGCATACACGAGCAGAGTAGTGTGAAACCATACAATATTTAAATAATTATCGGAGACTCAATGAAGTCATCAAGTGAACCGTCACTTTGAAACCAAGGTAGGAATCATCTCCAGTACCCTCTAGATGTCACTAGGGACTATATCAAATGAAGACCCAATGGCGTAGTCGTATGTTACTATGGTATGAATCATCTTATAGAAGTTCGAGTATTGGCTGTCTCAGAGCCTTTTTAAAAAGAGGAGCTTTTTTGTGTCAATCAGTATCAAACCGTATAGAGGACTTGAGGAATAAGAGCTTAACTCCTTTAAGAGTCTTACCCTCCATAGGTGAACCAGAACATGTATCAAGGAACTTCCAAACAACTTATGGAATCAAGGACATTTTTCATCGTAGAGTCCTTAAGATTAGGAGCCTACACATCCAATTACTATCGCATATATAGAAGGCTCGAGGGTGATAGCTCAACTACCTTAAGAGCCTTAACATTCATAAGTGAATACGAGTCACGAATTATACTCGGAGCTTATGAGTAGAATTAACCTCAAATCACATATTACATTCCATATATATCTAAGACATGCCAAAAGAAAAGAGAAGATAGCTTTACATACCTCTTGCGGGTTACTTTTTATCTCATTCGTCTCGTCGTCCTCTGAACCTAAGTAACATAAAAGCAACACAAATATTAACAAACCTTGTATTTCCAGTATCTTAGGTTACATATGAGTATTCATAGAACTCAACCCCACACTCGCCTTCTCGACTAGTTCCTTAACTAGTTAAGGAGTTAACGGAAATCGGGCAGCATCTCCCCTATAACATGCCCTATCCGAATTTCCAATCATACACCTAATCACTACATCCAACCAAAAACAACGGCCTACACCATATGTATAATCAATTCAAATCAACATTATACAACATAAACTCCAAACGACTCGCTCAAAACTACGATATCAAAATAAGGTTTCTAGTTTCCGTTTTGTAAAACCTTTAATTACACGAGATGGAGGGTCGGGTGGATCAAACCATCATCACCCAAACATATTTTAAAACATGTTCATAACCTTAACACACCATCACACGACCAGCAGCATCCCCCATACACACAACACCTCATTTCGACTACAATTTAATTATAACGATTCCAATTTAGTTTATTTCGAACATCGAGCATTTCCATGACTTTATTACACTTCCATCAGCATAAAAGGTGTTTAATACACCCTATAAAAATACCATAAACTTCAAATTTGAAGGAAATACCTTACCTTACCCGAAATTGGCCAAAACTCGCCAAAATTGTGCTAGAACTTCTCTAGCGCGATTTAAATGCCGTGGCTTCTTTCTTTCCGTTTTGTGCTGAAAAAAGCAATGATTTTATACTACTAATACCTCCATATCCTATTGGTATACTCTAGATAATTAATTGATGGAACGAAATCGAGACTTACCCTCTTTTTTTCCCAAGCCATCGCCCCTCTCCTCTTTAGTTTTAGGGTTTTGTTCCCTTTGTTTCTGCTAATTTTTGAACAAGTAACTGAAGTTAGGAGTCATATAATACATATATAGGTTCCCTTATGAGGTGAAATGTGTCAACATCTAAGGATGACACATGTCCAGCCCCTATTGGGCCACCGTATCATGCAATCAAGGAGGGGCTGCAATGTGGCAGTGGGGTCTACCCACCCAAGTAGGTGGGTCACCTACTTGACCCCAAGCAAGTGGGTCACCTACTTTCTTGAGGTGCTGCCACATTTCCTTCTCTTCTCTCCCTCGTGGGTTCATAATCTCATCTTATTTTAAGAGACTATGTAATCCATGCTTCGTAAGCATGGTACATCCTCAAGTGGCTTAGGTATGTAAGAATTCTAAGTTAGTAGCTTACATACGAAAATCAGTTCCTATGACTCATTAATTAGTCACCAATTCCTTCTGGATTCTTATGACTCTATTTCCAACCTTCTCTACTATGGGGAATCACATTCTCCCTTCCTTAGGGTTGTTTGATAGTGTCGTAGATTATCTGGACCACATGATAACTTCTAAGAAGCTTAAGAAATATTCTAAGCTCAAGAGTGTGGGGTTTAACATCCTTCTCCCCTTTAGAACATTCATCCTCGAATGTTGTTTAATCTTATAAGGTCTTATCGGGACTTTGGGAATTTTCAATATCAGTTGTCACCCATAGGTCTCCTACTCATCAACACCATTGATTTAGAAGTTTAGATTACCTGTAGATTTAGGGAACCCCTCTGGATATTTTTCTCTATCTTTATTTCATCACATGCTTCTATAGGAGCCACATTCTTAGTTTGCAACTTTCTAATTTGCTGACCCAAGATGGCGATAGGTTGCCCCTTGTAGGAACATTCCTTTACTAGGTGGGCCTCCTCCATGGGGAATATTCTTGAAGGGTATCCTATTTATTTGTGGAGCAGTGACATGTGAATGAATGGATATATTGCTTCCAAATAAGATGGTAGGTATGATTCACAGGTAATCTTGCCTACCTTATAAATAACTTAATAAGAGCCAATGTATCTTGGGATAAGTTTCCCTCTCTTGCTGCATCTCATTATTCCTTTCATTGGTGAGGTTTTCATGAACTCCCAATCTCTAACTTCAACTCTATGTGTCGACATCGACTATCCGCATATGATTTTTACCGACCCTGGGTTGTTAACAACTTCTCCTGTAATAGGTTATCCAGCTTCTAATGCTCGATCTTATTTAAGCTATTTCACAATTTCTCTTACACCAACTTGTAATACTCTAGGTATATTCTACTGTGCCTTTACTCAGATTTTCTTTTTAGTTCTCTTACCCCACGTCATATTGCAATCCTCACACGAGCATGTGTAGGTGCTTAGTCAGTTCCAAAGATGCCTTAGCGTCTCTTTACTAGTCTTAATGTAGACCCTACATTGCCTCTTACCCCCTTCGATTGATGTCAGGGCTCACTACGACTTTTGTCCTCAATACTAACCATAACTCAATAGTTTTGCCTTAAACCATCTTACACTTTTCTTTAATAAAGTTTAAATATGGCGATCACATTACTATTACCAACTTTTTTTCATCTAGTAATCACTTAATCTTACCCTTAAGTTTTCTCATTTCCCAATATATGAGAGATTTCTTATCCTTACTATTTTGCTACTTGTATACCACAATGTCAGTAGCTAGTAACTCTGTTACCAACATCTTACCCTTCAGTCAAGTGTAGCCTGACTATCCCTTATAATATCTTTAAGTTCTCATTGTGATTCCCTTGTCGTATTCATCCCCTTTATATGCACCTATTATTTGATGTTATACTATTCAAGGTCCTTACTAATAATTCTCAACACTGTTGCAGTGCCATGGCTTCTATCCTTTCATTGTTGACTTTTAAATCTTGTCAACTCGTGCCAGTATAGGATCTCACTTGGAACCATTTCCCCTCTTTAGGGTGTAGCCATGTCACTATCTGTTTGTGTTCTACCTTACCCCCTTATTTCCAATTTCCAATGTGTATAATTCTTTTCCAACACTATTGGTATACTTCACTATATCTATGCCTTCCTTTATATCACCGATACCTTTGGTTGCCCATGTATGATATCTTAACATAATCGTGAGGTGCCAATCCAGTCTTAGTATTGGTACTCGAGTCGTATATACACAATACTTCTTTATGCCTTATGAACATTCATCCTTATTGTGCACTTGATGCTTACTTTCTCAAAAACATATCGAGCTTGCCTCCTACTAGCTTTACCTTGACACCATGTTGTTGTACTACCCCTTTAAATCTATGACTATACATTATCTTTTCGTTCCATCCTCGTATTTAGTTACCTATGCTATCTTGGGTGCCTATGTTAGAACTTTCTTACTAAGATTTACTTATTCGCATAACGACCTTTGTTATATTCACATGGTATCCTGTTCGCATTCAGTCCTATAGTATAACACTACTTGACCTTCTTCACAATTCTTACTATGGGTTACTTACCCTTCTTAGCTAGTCTTATTCTTAATATCTCACAAGCTATCTTATTAATACTCCATACTCATCATAATTCTTTTTCCCTTATACTCTTGTCTTAGTCACGCTGTTACTTTCCTTACTATAACACATCACAATTTATCCCCATGTATCAATTCAATCGGTACCTTAATATATATCAATTTATCCAGAAGTACCAGTCTTTCACAAATCATCTCTTAATCTCACTAGTCTTTTCCAAATTCTTCTTCAATCCCAATATTGACCTCCTCGTTATTATTACCATTACTTCAGTAATTTAATTATTTCTTGAGGTCAGCCATACTCATAGTTTAGTTAAATCTCATTCTTATTATGGACAAGGCATACCACAACCCTGTATCTTATTCTCTTTTTTATTTCTAGGAAAATTTAGGCAGGGTTTCCTCTGTATTTCTTACTATCTCAACACCTGCACGTAGAAAAGTCCAAGAATGCCTCATAGGGCCAACATATGTATTCATATCATGTCATATCGCATCCACACAGGGTGCCCAATATTGATAACAATATAAAATAATGAACTTACCTCGTATGTCTAACTTAACTACACGTGTTGCACTGCCCTGTCTACTTTTCCTTTCTATTTTTAGCTTTTCATATCAATCATACATCAATACCTCACCTGACATATATCTTTCATGCCCTTGCTTACCTGCATGCTTTGTAACTTCCAATTTCGTCAGTTACCTTCTTCTATCGATGTTGTCCTTCTGCTTTAATCACAGGTTAGTATGAGGAATTTCATTCCCTATGACTCGGCTCTATCGCACGATCTTAGATCTGAAAGAAAGTAACATCCTAAATGTCCTGTAGCCTCCTATTTATAAATGTGGTGCCTAACACACCGATAAACAAGACTCTACTAGACACGGTCTGTAGACACTAAAAGGATAAACTACTCTAATACCACTTCTATCATGACCTAAACCCGTAGGCCGCGACTGGGGTCTGACCTGGACCCCCGTATACATACCTATAACCTATAGTCAAATCGAGCTATGCACAAAGTGATACTACTTACAAAATCCGAATAGTTAAAACTTTTTCATGTATGTGTATCCCCTTCTATTCGTACTATATCATGAAAGGGCACGCAAGCCGACAAGGCTGCTGTAACATAAAAAAATTTACAACATGTCTTATAGGCACAATCAAAATGAACTCACAAACAACCAACTTACATATGTCTATAACCTCTAAGAATAGTAACAGCAACATATGGCGGGATAGGGCCCCTGCTGTACCCATGAATAAATAAGTATGTATATTAAATGACCAGTATCAAAAGTAAGGCTCCACAATAGTGGAGCACTTCCAACATAGCTAAGAGGAAATCCTAAGCTGACAGATCTCCGAAATGAATATCTGTACCTGCGGGCATGAAACACAGTCCCCTGAAGAAAGGGGGTTAATATGATATATGTACTGAGTATATAAAGCATAACATAGTATAAATGAGATTTCAACTAAAATAGGGATGCAAGAAACAAATGTAATAGTTAACGAATCACTATACATGCACCATGTCAAATGAGGGCATGTATATCTTCCTCACATACCATACCCGACCTGCTGTAGGACTTGGGGTTATAAATGTATCACTATGTTTTCATTTGCATGCCTTTATACTGTATCCGACCCTTCATTTAACTTGATGAAACTATCATTTCATCGTGTATCATGCTCGTCCCTTCATGGGATGCGGTGAATAATCATTTCATCGTTTATCATGTCCGGCCCTTCATGGGATGCGGTAAATAAGCATTTCATTATTTAGCATGCTCGGTCCTTAATGGGATGTGGTGAATAAGCATTTCATCATTTATCATGCCTGACCCTCCATGGGATGCGGTGAATTTATCATGCCCGGCCCTTCATGGGACGCGGTGAATTTATTATGCCCGGCCATTCATGGGATGCGGTGAATTTATCATGCCCATCCCTTCATGGGATGCAGTGAATTTATGTATTATTAATATACACGAGCAGAGTAGTGCGAAACTATACAATATTTAAATAATTATCGAAGACTCAATGAAGTCATCAAGTGAACCATCACTTGGAAACCAAGGTAGAATCATCTCCAGTACCCTCTAGATGTCACTAGGGACTATATCAAATGAAGCCTCAATGGCGTAGTCGTATGTTACTATGGTATGAATCATCTTATAGAAGTTCAAGTATTGGCTGTCTGAGAGCCTTTTTAAAAAGAGGAGCTTTTTCATGTCAATCAGTATCAAACCGTATAGAGGACTTGAGGAATAGGAGCTTAACTTCTTTAAGAGTCTTACCCTCCATAGATGAAGCAAAACATGTATCAAGAAACTTCCAAACAACTTATGGAATCGAGGACATTTTTCATCATAGAGTCCTTAAGAATAGGAGCCTACACATCCAATCACTATCTCACATATAGAAGGCTCAAGGGTGATAGCTCAACTACCTTAATAGCCTTAACATTTAGAAGCGAATACGAGTCACGAATTATACTCGGAGCTTATTAGTAGAATTACCATCAAATCACATATTACATTCCACTTATATCTAAGACATGTCGAAAGAAAAGAGAAGATAGCTTTACATACATCTTGTGGGTTACTCTTTATCTCGTTTGTCTCGTCGTCCTCTGAACCTAACATAAAAGAAACATGAAACAAATATTAACAACCCTTACCTTTCCAACATCTTAGGTTACATATGAGTATTCATAGAATTCAACCCCTCGCTCGCCTTCTCGACTAGTTCCTTAACTAGTTTAGGAGTTAACGGAAATCAGGAAGCACCTCCCCTATAACATGCCCTATCTGAATTTCTAATCATACCCCTAATCACTACATCCAACCAACAACAACGACCTTCAGCATATGTATATGCAATTCACATCAACATTATACAACATAAACTCTAAACGACTCGCTCGAAACTACGATATCAAAATAAGGTTTCTAGTTTTTGTTTTGTAAAACCTTTAATTACATGAGATGGAGGGTCGAGTGGATGAAACCAGAAGAACCCACACCTCTTTTAAAACATGTTCAGAACCTTAACACACCATCACATGACCAGCATCATCCCCCACACGCACAACACCTCATTTTGACTATAATTTATCTATAACGATTCCAATTTAGTTTATTTCGAACGTCGAGCATTTCCATGACTTTATTACACTTCCAGCAGAATAAAAGGTGTGTAATACACCCTATAATAATACATAATTTTCAAATTGGAAGGGAAGATCTTACCTTACCTTAAATTGGCCAAAACTTGTCAAAATTGGGACTTACCCTTTTTTTCCAAGCCGTCGCCCCTCTCCTCTTTAGTTTTAGGGTTTTGTTCCCTTTGTTGCTGCTGATTTTTGAACAAGGAACTGAAGTTAGGAGTCAAATAATACATATATATAGGTTCCCTTAGGAGGTAAGGGTGACACGTGTCCAGCCCCTATTGGGCCACCATAGCATGCAATCAAGGATTGGCTGCCACATGGCAGTGGGGTCCCCCCAAAGCAGGTGGGTAACCTACTTGACCCCAAGCAGGTGGGTCACCTGCTTTCTTGAGGTGCTGCCATGTGTCCTTCTCTTCTCTCCCTCGTGGGTTCATAATCTCTTCTTATTTTAAGAGCCTATATAATTCGTGCTTCGTAAGCTTGGTACATCCTTAAGTAGATTAGGTATGTAAGACTTCTAAGTTAGTAGCTTACGTAGGTAAATCGAGTCCTACGACTCATTACTTGGCCTCAAATTCCTTCCGGATTCTTATGACTCTATTTCCAATCTTCTCTACTATGGGGAATCACATTCTCCCTTCCTTAGGGTTATTTGATAGTGTCGTAGATTATACGGCCCACATGATAACTTCTAAGAAGCTTAAGAAACATTCCAAGCTCAAGAGTGTGGAATGTAACAATGGGTGAGGGATAAGACATGTCCCTAGCTCACCCTCAATATGAAACCTGACAAAAGTCTTTGGAAATAGTAACTAACTCAACAACTAGTCCCTGATAAATAAGGACTCCCCACAACGCCGCTGAATAGGGAAGCTTAGCTAGCCACGTAGATGATTATGATCTTCAACCTCATCCCTACATTATGAGACAATATAGGCAAAAATATGCATTAGTACATTGGAATGTACTAAGTATGAGGGCGTGACATACAACGTAAATCATGGAGTGCAAAGGTCAAGTAAAAACACATGATAAGATGGAATAAGTAAGGCCATGAGAAAATCATATTGACCAAAGCATTTAAAAACATAAATTCAAAATCATAACATACTTAAGAGATCATACATATGAGGGATAGGAACCATAATCGATAATAAGACCATGCGAGCTATAACATAGAATCTCGTTATCTCCCTATTCAACAAAGAAAAGGGGAATTTACTTGCCAAGGTAGAATCTACCCCACTAGGCAGGTCATACATACACTATATATGGATCCAATAGCTAAGCCATGAAGGCAACCTATGGTGGCACATAGTTTATGGGACATGAGGCTGCTACTAAGGCTTTTGGTAGGGCCCCCACCTCACGTCCACTCGGTACTAAGTTAAATCCCATGGAATACATGCATAGAATAGAAATCATAATTACATATATCATAGTTATGATCATAGGTTTGAAATCATAGAGTAGCTCATTTTTATAACATACTTAAAATGTGAGAATTGTCCTTTCATCATTATAATCATATTTGTATAATTCATATCGTTAGGCCTTAGGTCACCACATAGGGTCCTAAGTAACCTTTTTAGGCCTTAGGTCACCACATAGGGACCTAAGCCACCTTACTTCATAACTTGCATGAAATTCATACCTTGAACTTAGAGTAAAACTCAATTGCATAATCAATTGACTTTGACAATAATGAAATTCACTTCAAAACATGCATGATCATAAACTTTATATCATCCCATATATAATTTATATAGATAATATCCTTTGGAAGTATAATTCAAAATACTCATAATCCACATCATGAACTCTAGAGATCAAAATAGGAGAATTCATGGGAAAAGTCTTCAATTTAATGCAATAACCATCAATTTATATCAAAATAGACTCATGATCATATTTTAAATCATAATTCATGTAATAGGAATAAATATCATAAAACCCATAAAATACCATACTTTAATTTAATAGAAAACCTTGAGAAATTAATTGGGCTTCATGGATGAAAGAATCCATGAATCAATACCCACATAACTTAGGTGAAAACGCCAAATAATTTGGAAGAACTTGAGAGTTTTGATGGAGAGTTTGAGTGAATTTACTTGAAGTCTTCAATGTAGTCCTTGAGAATCTTTTGTAGAGAGAGAAATATTTGAGTAGGTGAATTGTAGGAAAATGAATATAATTATAGGGTTAGGTCAATTTATAGAGTTGCATTAGGTCCTAAAAACGTCTAGGTTCATTAGCTAGGTTCATTAGCTAACAATTAGGGAAAAGTCTAAAATGCCCTTATTAAAAACCCAACTCGGCCAAAAAATCCTTTCGAGGACCTTTCTGTTTTGTGTAGTTTCTTCGAAAATCTATCTTCTGATATAAGGGTCCTAAAAATCCATCGAGACCTTTTTCCCCCAGGTTTTGACCCCCTGATCAATATTCCAAACTCAGATTTTCCAAAATGATTAAGGATAACGCATTACATGAGCGGCCTATTCCCAAGACATTTCTTAAGGCACTTATGCATTTTGAGGAAAGTTACAAAACCCCAAGCAGGTAAATGTTGTGAGTACCCGAAGTGGACACCCACTAGTTGAGTTAGCTCCACAAATCAAAGTTAGTGAAGGTAAAGGTAAAGAAACAGATGTAGAATCTAAAGAAGCTAGCTTACCCAGGAAGACAAAACCACCTCCCTCATACCCACAAAAATTCAAAAAAAGGAGGAGTGTTTTGAAAAATTCATAGATATCCTAAAATAGGTACTAATTAACTTGCGTTTAATTGATTTATTATAGGGTATCCCAAAATATGCGAAGTATGTCAAAGACATTGTGGCCAACAATAGCAAGTTAGTTGAATTTGAGATGGTAGCACTCACTGAAGTGTGTATTTCAATAATTTTTAACAAAGTAAAGCTCCCAGCTAAATAATGGGATCCAGGTAGTTTCCCGTTATAGGTTACCATTGGTAAGTGTAACAATGCAAGAGGCCTCTGTGATCTAGGTGCAAGTATAAACTTGATGCCTAGATCTATGCTTAAGAAAATAGGTTTGGGAGAACCATAACCAACTACCATTTTGTTATAATTAGATGATTGTTCTATAGCTAGACTTGATGGTATTATTGAGGACATGTTAGTTCAAGTGGGATACCTCATCTTTTCTGTTGATTTTGTTTTATTAAATTTTGAGCCTGACCTTGAAGTCCCTTTTATCTTGGGACGTCCTTTCCTATACACAGGGGGTGCACTTATTGATGTAGTTGTAGGTAGATTAACTATGAGGGCACATGATAAAGTAGAAATGTTTGATGTATATCAGGCACTGAAATTACGCTGCAGTTTATGAAGAGTTATCTGCTATAACTGTCATTGTTAAGGAAGTGGCAGCCCAGTGTATATTAGGAAAAGACCCCTTAGAGAGAGTATTGGTGTGTTATACCCCATACCTTTGTGCTTTGTAATATCTTCTTAAGCTTCTTGAAAGTTGTCTCGTGACCCATATTATCTATAACATGATTAAATAACTCTAAGGAAGGGAGGACGTGACGCCCCTTAAGAGTGAAGGTAGGAAATAGGTCTATAAGGATTTGAAATGAGTTGGAGGCCAAGTAATGAGTCGTAGGACTCGACTTACTTGTGTAAGCTATCAACGTGGATGTTTTATGTAATTAAGCTATTGGAGTATGTGTTGAGCTTACGTAGCAAGGAATATATAGGTTCTTAAAGTAAGACAAGATTACGAACACAGAAAAATAAAGCAAGAAGGTGACAAGTAGGTGACACACCTACTTGGGCTAAGTAGGTGACCCACATAGTTATAGTGGACCCCATACTGCCATGTGGCAGCATATGATTGGTTGCATGGTGTGAGGTGGCACCCTAGGGGTCTTCCACATGTAGGCCCTATGGGCTAACATGTGTCCCCTTTTAAGGACACATATATATACATGTGTATTGCTGATCAACATCATTTTCAGCATCTTAGCCTTAGAAAAAGTTTAGAGAAAAGCTAGAGAGCAAGAATAAGGGAGCTACGGCTAGGGTTCTTCCAAGGTAAGTTCCCCAATTTCTTTCCGTGAATTAATTATTTAAGTTATCCTACGGTGATATGACGGTGTTTAACAATATAAAATTTATTATTAGGGAAAAGAGGACGTTTTTTTCTTGTTAACAGACCCATTTTTGAATGATACTACTTTTAGTAAAATGAGTATAACTCCTTGGGTAAGGCTTTGTTTTGAGTGATTCAAGATGTTTTGGAAATATATTGCATAGGTATAGAACTTTCATTTAGCCTCTAAAACCCAATTTTGATTTTCTTTGCTCGAAAAAGGGTGATAAAGTATGGAGGAGGTGCTGCCCAGATTTTGTTTTTAAAATCCTACACGGATTGCTGTTTGTATTTTGGGCATATCTTTTTGTACAAAATTGTGGTAGGGGTGATTTGAAATTGTATGCGACCTTAATACACATTTCTATAACTTCACTTGATACCAAAAATCCCATTTCCCTCAATTACCCCTTCGAAACTAAGCGACAACATAAGACAGTAGGTTGTCCAGAATTCACATTTTGATAGTTTTGGCGAGTTTGATGAGTTTACCATAAGGTAAGGTCTTTACTTTTACTTTGGAGTTTATGATGTTGTTATTACGTGTATTACACGTCGTGTAGGTGGCTGTAAATATGAAAATTCCATAAATATGATTGACGTTAGGAATAATTTAAATTGGAGTCGTTATAGTTAAATTGAAGTCGGGTAAGGTGTTGCGCTTGTGGTACTGCGGATATTGGTGGTGTGGTGATGTGTTGCAGGGCCTAAAAGTGTTCTAAAATACATGTATGTGCTTCTGGTTACAGCCACATGACCCTCCGCTTCGTACGGTTAAAGGTTTTACGAAATAGAGACTAGAAACCCTATTTTGGATATCATAATTTTGAGCGAGTCGTTTAGAGTTTGTATTGTGTACTGTTGATATGAATTGCTTGTATATATGCTTTAGGGTGTTGTTGTTGGTTGGCTGTAGTGATTAGGGACATAATTGGAAATTCGTATAGGGCATGTTATAGAGGAGATGTTGTCTGAATTCCGTTAACTTCTTAAATAACTAATAGACTAGTCGAGACTAGTTGAGGAAGGCGAATAATGAATTGGTTCCTATGTATAGTTTGTGATAGAATTAAAAGCTGAAACGTCAAAGATTATTAATACTAGTATTACCTTCGTGTTAAATAGGTTCAGAGGACGATGAGACAATCCGGGTTCAAAGCAATCGATAAGAGGTATGTGAAGCTACCCTTTCTTCTCTTTTGGCGTGTCTTAGATGTAAGTATTATGTATGTGAAATTGGAAGTTATTCCATTCATCAAGCTCCAAATACAGTTCATAATTCTTATCCACTTCATGATGATGGAACTCGTGTAATAGTCAAACTATTTCCTTTTTAAGGGTTTTTTATATGATAAAAGGTAATGTTTGTAAAGCCTATTCTTTCTCTTCTATTGGCATGTTTTCAAGTTAAATAGTGAATGATATGAACTTGAGGGTAAATCTACTCATAAATGCCAAGCATAATTCACGAACCTTATTTACTTTCTAATGAAAGCACTCTTATAGTAATTGAACTAGGATCTCTCAAGCCTTCCATACATTAGTAAGTGAGGAGTACGTAAAGTCTATCTTTCTTTTCAGTTGGCATATCTCAGTCCTAAGTGGATTGTGTATGTAATGTGGGAATAATTCCATTCATAAAACCCTGAGTATGGTTCGTCAATCTTATTCACTTCTCGATATTAGAATTCCTGCGATAGTTGAGTTATGGACTTGTAAGTCTTCTACCTGACAAAAAGTAGTACACGTGAAACCTATCCCTTCCTTCTTTTGAAATAGTAGGATGTAAGTGAAGTCATATATGGTATGAGTTAGAGGTGATCCCATTTATAGGTTTTAGGTATAAATCATCACTTGTACTCACTTCTTGATGTCAAGATTCTTAAAGTGGTGAAACTCTTATTCCTCGACCCTTCTATTAGCTAAGTAATGATTGGATGTGTAAACTCTTTAGAGACTCTTTGACACATCTTATAATGATATTTGGGAGATGGTTGTTATATTACCAGTTTTTTATGCACGTATATGCATTATTATATATATATAGGGATTGGGCCGTACGTTCCTTGGCAGTAACGTGGTATATGTATAGGGATCGAGCCATACGTTCCTCAGAACTAACATGTTATATGTATAAGGATTGGGTCGTACGTTCATCGGTACTAACGTATTATATATATGGATTGGGCCGAATGCTCCTCGGCACTAACATATTATATGTGTAGGGATTGGGTCGGATGTTCCTCGGCACTAACCAATAATATCTATATGGATCGGGCTATATGTCCCACAACGCTAATAGTATGCATATGCCCACAATGATAAACTGATACATAGTAACATTGGGTCCCCAAGCGGGCTGAATACGGTACGTGATAATGATATACATGAGCTTACTTTGTAAGGTGTAGGTATAGTACCCTATTAAATACTATACTTGATTTCCTGCATGCTTATGTCAGTTGTTATCTCAATTACGTTATGCTTATATATTCAGTACATATGTCGTACTAAACCCCCCCTTTCTTCGAGGGGATGTATTTCATACCTGCAGGTACAGACACAGGTTTTGGAATTCTGCCAGCTTAGGATTCCACTCAGCCAGTTTGGAAGAAGCTCTATTGATTTGGAGCCAAGTTGTAGTACCAAAACTTCTATGTATATATTTATTTATTCAGGGGTATGGTGGGGGCCCTGTCCCACCATATGTTACTTACTATTAATGTTCTTCAAGGTCTGTAGACATATGTGTGGGTTATACATGTAAGTTCTATTCAGTTATATCTATATGATGTATTGTAAATATTAAGATACTATGGCAGCCTTGTCGGTTTGCACGCCCTTTTATGATAAGATACAAATGAAAGAGGCTACAGGCATAAAATTGCTATGACCTACTGGGATTCTTATGTATAGTTCTTATATTTATCATTACATCCGCTAGATACGTAAATGGGGGCCTAGGTCGAACCACAGTCGCGGCCCATGGGGTTGGGTTGTGACATGGTAGGTCAAGATATTGATGGTGACATAGAAGCCAAGGAGCTAGCTAGTGTTCTAGAAATTTCAAATGTAAGTATGTGGAATAAGAATTTGGAACCCCTATATAGAGAATTAGGTGATTCACTCAAGCCATCATTAGAAGAAGCTCCTAACGTGGAGTTTATACCACTACCATCCTAAGTGCACTTTTCTTGGTGTAAATAATACTTTACATGTAATTCTATCATCGTCTTGGTCTGATGTGCTAGTTACAGAAGCACTCAAGGTGTTAAAAGGGTAAAAAAAAGAAATTAGATGGCAGATGGCAGATCTCCATGGTATTAGCCCCGCCTTGTGCATCCATAGAATCTTCATAGATGAAGGGCATAAGGTAAGTGCACAACCCCAACACAGGTTAAACCCTGTCGTGAAAGAGGTAGTGAAAAAATAGATAACTAAGTAGTTAGATGCAGATATTATATACCCAATCTCAAATAGTAAGTGGGTAAGCTCAGTCTAGTGTGTGCCTAAGAAATGAGGGATGACTATAGTGACTAATGACAAGAATGATTTAATCCCCAGCAAAACATTAATTGGATGGTGAATATCCATGCACTATAGAAAGTTTAATAAAGCCACGTGGAAAGACCACTACCTAGTGGTATTCATTGATCAAATGCTAGTGTCACGATGCAAGCCTAGGGCCTAGATGTAACATGGAAAATGACACACCCGGAGGTACCTCACCCAAGCCTCTTAACATTCATTTGGCTTTGCATAGGTAATGACATTCATTAATAATAAATGAAAATAAAAGGGGAATGGGACTAAGATATAACATCATAGAATAAGAGTCGCCAACGGCTTCAAAACATCTTACATTTATGTCCAAACATACCTTTACATATAGACTTGGTGGGGGCTAAGACACGTCCCTAGATAACTGTTATACCCTGTACTTTTGTACCTTGGAATGTTTCTAAGTTACTTAAGCTTCTTAAGCTTCTCAACTTTCTTGTAGCTTCTTAAATCTCTTGAGATTCTTAAAAGTGAAGAGAGAATGTGATACCGCATAGTAGAGAAGATTGGAAATAGAGTCAAGAGAATCCGGAAAAGGTTGGAGACTGAATGATGAGTCATAGCACATGACTTATTTACGTAAGCTACGAACTTGGAAATCTTACATACTTAAGCTACTGGAGTACATACCAAGCTTACATAACAATGATTACATAGGTTCGTAAAGTAAGATGAGATTATGAACCCACGAGGGAGGAAAGAGAGTGACATGTAGCATTATAAGAGAGTACCACATGGCATCACAAGAGAATGCCAAGCGGAAGAATCTGGAGCAAGGGTGGTGGACCCCCCCACATGCCATGTGGCAGTCTATGATTGGAGAAAAGGGGTGTATTGGCCCTATGAGGGCTTGACATGTGTCACCACTTGGGTATTGACACGTGTCACCTCCTAAAGTGGCCTATATATATAATTTAGGACTTTTATGGTCATATTTATCCTATAAGTTTCATTCTTATCTCCAAAAGTCAAGAAAATTCAAGAGAAAAGGAGAGAAGAGAAACTAAAGCTAGAGAGAAGAAAAAGCTATGGTTTTGGGAGGAGAAAAAGGTAAGTTCTCCGATTCCATTTTGTGAATTAATTATATGGGTTATACAACGAAGGTATGAAGTTTTTATTAATGTAAATTTTTGGTTTGGAGCATCCCCAAATGGACAACAAACAGCCACGAAACTTCAGTCGCGCTAGAAGAGCTTCCGAGGCGAGTTTTAGCGAGTTTCAGACAAGTTAAGGCTTTCCATTTCAAATTGAAGTTTATGATGTTTTTATGGGGTATATTAGATGTCTTAAATGATTCTATAAGTGGAAAAATTGAATAAGGATGCTTGACGTTAGAAACAAACTAAATCGAAGTAGATAGCGTTAAATTGAAGTCGAGTAGTGTGTGGTGATTGTGGTGCTGCGGTTGAAGCTGGTTGGATGGCGTGTTACAGGGATGGAAGGTGTTCTAAACGGGGTTTTATTACTACTGGTTTAAGACACAAGACCCTCCGTTTCATATTGTTAAAGGTTTTATGAAATAAATGCTAAAAACTTTATTTTGGTATTGAAGTTTTGAGCTAGTTGTTTGGAATTGTATTGAGTAATGTTGAGGTGATTTGATTATATATATAAATGATGGTTTTTGTTTGTAATATGTATTCTAAGATTATAAGTTGTATAGGGCAAGTTATAGGGGAGATGCTGCAGGATTTTCGACAACTCCAGAACTAGTAATAAGCTAGTCGAGGGAAATAGATAAGGAAATAGTTCCTATAACTACTTGGGTGTAGAGTTGGAAATTGGAAAATGAAAGGCTATTAATATTAGTATTACTTTCATGTTAAAAAGGTCAAGGAGATAACGAGGCAAGTTGGGTTACAATTAATCCCGAAAAAAGTATGTGAAGCTTTCTCTTGGCATGTCGTAGCCTTAAGTGATTGATATACAAAATATGGAGATAATTCCATTCATATAACCCCAAGTATGAATCATAAGTCTTATTCACTTCTCAATGGTAGAATTCCTATACTAGTTGAGTTATTGCCTCTCAAGCCTTCTATATTATGGAGAGTAGTAAGTATGTGAAGTTATCTCTTTCCTCTTAGCATGTTTTGGCATAAGTATGTAGAGCTACCCTTCTATCCTCCTTATATGTCTTTAACATAAGTATGGTGCTATGATGGTAAGGTAATGCAATAATAAGGTTATGATACCGAACCCATGATGGGACGGGTATGATATACGTAAGGATGACTCCTTGAGGAAAAGTAGAGACTAGGTAAAGCTTATTCTTTCTCTTCCTTTGGCATGTCCTAATTGTAAGTAAAATCTGATACGAGCTCTTGGTAACTCCACTTTTAAGTCATAAATATAATTCGTATCTCTTATTCACTTATGAATGTCAAAACTCTTGTAGTAAGTTGAACTACTTTCCTTGAACTCCATAGGTTGAGAAGTACTAAATGCACAAGATCCTAGTCCTAAGGACTATGTGACGACGGGTATCCTTGATTTTATAAACTGTTAGTATTACTTTAGTACATTTCTAAGGTCTCTGAGGTTCTAAGTTATATAGTCAATGGCATTTAGAAGGCACTCGAGATGGCTACACTACTATTCTAGTCCTCGGACGATAGCTTAATTTCTTACATTGTCGAGTCTCTCATAATGATTTAGATTGTATATGGTTACTCACTACTTTATTTGTGTATACTGTAATAAATCTTTGACTGAGTCCCATAAAGGGAAGGGTACTGTATATGATGATTATGATAGTGATTCCTATAAAGGGCCGAGTACGGTATATGATGATTATGACACTGAGTCCCATAAAGGGCTGGGTATGGTATATGATAATAAAATGACACCAATTCCCATAAAGGTCTGGGTACGGTATATGTATGCAATGATATATTATGATGATGTGGATCAGACCAAACATTCTCGGCATTACTATATGATATGTGGATTGGACCAAACATTCTTCGGCATTACTATATGATATGTGGACCGGACCGAATGTTCCTCGGCATTACTATATGATATATGGATCGGACTGAACATTCCTCGGCATTACTATATGATACATGGATCGGAATGAATGTTCCTCGGCATTACTATATGATATGTGGATCGAGTGGTCATTCTTTGGCATTATTATACGATGTGCGGATCGGGCCATATGTTCCTCATCATGTACTTACTATATACATGGATCAGGCTATATGTTCCACATCGGTAATAATATATATGTGCTTGTGATGACAGAATGATGTAGATGGTACACCGAGTCCCCTAACGGGCTAGGCATAGTATGTGATGGTAATATATATGACTTTCTTTTAAACAATGAAAGTACGGTAAATTGTTAAATGTTATACTTGCCCCCTTCATCCCTACGCCAACTGTAATTTCCTTATGATGTCTATGCTTTACATACTCAACACATATGTTGTACTGACCCCCCTTTCTTAAGGGGGCTGCGTTTATACCCGCAGGTACAGATACAAACTTTGGGGATCCATCAGCGTAGGAGTTCCACTGAGCAGTTCAGAAGAGCTTCATTATGCCAGAGCCTAGGTTTGGTATTAACCCTTGATGTATATATTTATTTATTTCACGGGTACAGCAGGGGCCCTCTACTGCCTTATATTACTGTTCTTACTCTTAGAGGTTTGTGGACATATATGTGGGTTGTGTATGGGTTGTATATCCATGTATGTACCGTGGTGCCTATGATAAGACTCACCATCTTATATGTTATCCTGCCTATTGATGTGCTATAACTTAAACAGAGGACATATCTACTTACAGATAGTAGGGATATACGTCTGTGCCCAGTTCGGGAACCCATCATGGCCTACAGGGTTGGGTCATGACAAAAGTTATATCAGAACAATTTGGTCATCGGAATGTCTACAGACCGTGTCTAGTAGAGTCTTGTTTATCGGTGTGTTATGCACAACATCTATAAACAGGAGGCTACAGGACATTTAGGATGTTATCTTCCTTTCTTGTCTTAGATCATGCGAGCCTAGCCATAGGACATGAAATTCCTTTCTCTAACCTCTAGTTTCAGTTGAAGAATGACATCGACAAAAAAAATGGCGAATGATATTGGAAGCTACCCAGTATACAGGTAAGTAAGGGTGTGAATGAGGCATGCTGGATAAGTTAAGAAGATTGAAATATGATTGAAATATGAAGTTGAAGATTGAAGGGGAAAGTAGATAGGAAAGTGTAACAGGTGCAGTTCGAGTTGGACATATGAGGTAAGTCCATTATTTTATACTGTTGTTAATATTAAGCGCCCTGTGTGGTGGTGATATAAATAAATATATATATATATATAGTGGCCCTGTGAGGCATTGTGGCTATGATATGATATAATATGGATGTATATATACGTCGGCCTTGCATGGCATTGTTTGTATTTCCTGAGTACAGGTTTGGGATAGTAAGGAATATAGAGGAAACTCTATCAAACATTTATAGAAAAAAAAGGGAATGAACTATAAGTTTATCATACGGCTTGGAAATTGATACCACCCCTATTATAATAAACTAAAGCTATTGTGGTACCCTCCGTGTTATTGATAAGGGGGCCCCATGTTTACTTAGGAAGTTTTAGGTCGGAGGAAAACTCCTCTTAGAGGGCAAGGTGTCCAGTAATTGGGTTCCACTTTAGTGGGAAATTACTAAACCCTCAATCATTAATGGTGAACTATATATGTTGTTCACGACTCAAGAATGAACCTAGAGGGAAACCATACGAATTAGGCACTAAACAGTATTGTGGTGCTTATTGGATCTTAATTTCCTTCTGGTAGTGGTTAGAGGATGCATTATGGTAACCTTTTATTGGTTATGAAGCGACTAAAATAACTTGTGGATGGAAAACATGAACTTATGGGTTGTCCAGAATCATGTGCTTCATATATTGGATAACAGACTAGAAGAATTCCGAAGGGTCGGTGATACCAAGGAATGATTTTCCCAAGGGATACGGGGGTAACATGAAACTCCTTGGGCACAAGAATGGCCATGGACTGAAAGAATAGAAGGACTACTGTAGGGAGCATTCAAGATATACGTGATCAATAAGTACAAGTATTAGATGAAAAAGGGAATAAATAGCTACAAACTGAAGGTGTAGTATGAAAAGGCAAGAAGATAAGACCATTATTAGAGTAAAATTGACATGAGACTAAGAAGAATTGGAAGTTAACCTCAGGTACCTGACAAGGATAAAAGCTTATGAGATAAAAAGAAGTATTGTGGATATGTGATTTTGCCGTGGAAAATATAAAGACCCCTCAAAGATGAGGAAGGTAGCTTTGCAAAACCATTGATGCATTGTGAGTCCATTAAGAGGAACGAGTAGTATCCACTGGGATGAAGATAGTGTTATAGTATAGCTAGAAACACAGGTCACTAGAGTACAAGTACTTTCGAATGGAGAAGTTGAAATGATTAGGGGCGCTAGCTAATTGCTGGTAGGGAAGAAAGGAATATGGCTCTTGATAAACTACTATATTAATTGTATGACTCGAGTACCAATACTTAGACTAGATTGGGTACTAATTATCGAGAATTCTAAGCACCCCATGTTTGTATTAAGGTTTCTTACAGGGGTAACCTAAAGTATAGGTGATCTAATAGAAGGTGTAGATTTGGTTTCGTATGTCAAATGTGTTGGAAAAGAATCATATGCGTATAAATATTTGAAAATAAACAGAGGATGACATGGGTACACCCTAAAGGGGGAAAGGGACAAGAGAAATACAAGTGTGAGAGGAAATCAACTGACACTGTAATATGTTGACAGGTTCGCTTAAATTTCAAGCGAGATCCTATACTAGCACGAGTTAGTAAGAGCTCAAGGCCAACAATAAATAGATAGAAGCCGCGTTATCTGAGACCCTACGAATAATCATAGGTTCCTACAAAAAGGGATGAATATGATAAGAGAGTAGGACTGAGCAAACTAAGGGCCACAAAAAAGGTAGTAGGGTTGTATTTGAGTAAAGATTAAGATATGGAAACAGCGTCATTGGTTATTGATATCAGGATGTACAAATAGCAAGGAGAATAGAAAATCTCCTACGGTAGGAAATGAGAAGACCAAGGAGTACGTACAGGAAGAAAAGAAAGGGGTAGGACAAAATAGCATTAGCACAAGCAAGTTCTAATGTGAAGGTGATATGTAAAGCAAGATGGACCAAGAGATGAAAAGACTGCGTCTACCTCATACCAGTTGTATAAAACTAGATGTGTAACCTACGAATATATATATACAGCATAAGACCAAGCGAAGGTGTACATAAGGAAAATGGGGTTATGATATTTAGGATACGTTACAGAGAAATGCAAAGATAAGTTAAATCAACCGACCAAAAAGAACATGATCATGGTTGAACTAAAGATCTACCCCGATACTAGTTGTAAGATAAAAGAGGAAAGGGCAAGGTGGAACCTGAAGACTAGAGAGACAATGCTAAGGTAAATCTTAAGCTAAGTTGAGTGCCTTCGCACATTATTTCAAGAATTGTAATGTATCGTGTTACAGAAAAATTGGAGCCAAATCTGAGGAAAAGGACCATGGAAGAATCTGAACTAACGATGAAGCAACAACACGAAATTATGTACCTAGAGTGTTATAAGTAGGGTTAAGGAAGTTGTAAAAGGGCTTAAGCAAAACGAGCAGGAGTAGCTGGTTTCTAACAAATGGTGCACTAGTATGCCAAAGTTCTGCAACACTATACTCGTAATGATAGAAAGAGCACAGAATGGCTATGAAGGTTATCGTGTGAAGGACAGCACCACTCGGGAGCCAACTCTGATGGGCAAAAAGCAAAACCTAAAAGGTAAGAGTACTAGTTGATATCGTCTAAAGAAGGAAAGAAGTTATACACGAGGTCTAAGATTCCACAACATGACCTTAGCTATAAGACTCATTTTGTACTCCATGAACGGATGATGGTATATGGAATATCATCCACAGATTAACAATATCATCCTGTGTTCCTTCGCTCAAGGACTACCTATTCAGCTGAGAGTGTGTGAAATTGTAGATCAAGAGAATGGTGGGACTTTACGGAGTTCCCACAACTATTGTCTCGGACGAAGGAGCCCGAGTTATAGTTAACTAATAAAGATCAGCCTACAAAGAGATTGGGAACACAAATAGGTCTTTGTACACTATTCTGCCCTTAGACCAATGGATAGACTAAGCTTACTAGCTAAACTCTAGAAGATATGTTGTGGTCTTATACAGTTGAATCCAAAGGTAGCTCGGATAATTACCTACTACCTGTCAAGATTACTTATGATATTAACTATCATTCTAGTCTCTGGATGGCCTCGTGTAAGACTTTGTATGACAGAAAGTGTAGGTC
The DNA here is from genome assembly GCF_947179165.1 of Solanum dulcamara. Taxonomy (NCBI): domain Eukaryota; kingdom Viridiplantae; phylum Streptophyta; class Magnoliopsida; order Solanales; family Solanaceae; genus Solanum; species Solanum dulcamara. The sequence continues at coordinate 41,774,824 of NC_077237.1, read as the reverse complement.
GCCATTGGTTAGTCTGATGTTGGCAAAATACGACTAATAGGCCCAAATATGGTCCAACGGGCTGTGGAGAAGGTAAAACTTACTCAGCAGAGATTATTAGCTGCCCAAAGTCAACAGAAGGTATATGTAGACAATAGACATCAACCTTTGGAATTTCAAGTAAGTGTCTGGGTGTTCGTAAAGGTGTTGCCCATGAAAGGAGTAATGAGGTTTGGCAATAAAGGTAAGTTGGGACCGAGATATATTGTCCCTTACCAGATCCTTCACAGAATAGGTAAGGTTTCCTATGAGCTAGACTTACCAACGTATCTGGAAGCAGTATATCCAGTCTTTCATGTATCAATGCTTCGCAAATGCGTTGATCCATCCCGAGTATATCTCGTAGATGATATCCATTTCACAAAGGAGTTATCCTATAAAGATCAACCTATTGCCATCCTAGATTGGCAGATTAGAAGATTGCGGACTAAGGATGTAGCTTCTATCAAGGTATTATGGAGAAATTAGAATTGCGAAGAAATTACCTGGGAAGATGAAGAGGAAGTGAAACACAAATATTCGTACCTATTCCCTATGTCTATAGGTAATTCCAACTTCTGAAACTCTTAAGTTGATGGAAGTATGTGTTATTGCAATAGAGATGAATTTTCCCTATAGTCTGTGTAAGATTTTCAAGAAGGTTTTGTTTAACATTCGAGGATGAATGTTCTAAATGGGGGAAGGATGTTACTCCCTATAGTTTTGTACCTTGGAAGGTTCCTAAGTTACTTAAGCTTCTTAAGTTTCTTAGAGCTTCTTAAAGATATTGAGCTTCTTAGAAGTTACCATGTGAGCCACATAATCTATAATGATACCAAACAACTCTAAGGAAGGGAGAATGCGATACCCCATAGTAGAGAAGATTGGAAATAGAGTTATAAGAATCTGAAAAAGTTGGAGACCGAATAATGAGTCATAGGATACAACTTATTTACGTAAGCTACCAACTTGGAAATCTTACATACTTAAGCTACTGGAGTACATACCAAGCTTACGTAGCAACGATTACATAGGTTTGTAAAGTAAGATGAAATTAAGAACCCACGAGGGGGAAAAGAGAGTGCCATATGGCAGCATGAGAGAGTGCCACATGGCAGCATGAGAGAGTACCACATGGCAACATAAGAGACTACTATATGGAAGAAGCTGGATCAAGGGTGGTGGACCCCTCGACATGCCACATGTCAGCCTATGATTAGAAGAAAGGGGTGTGTTGGCCCTATGAGGGCTTGACACATATCACCACTTGGGGCTTGACATGTGTCACCTCCTAAAGTGGCCTATATATATATATATATATATATATATATAATTTTTGACTTTTATGGTCATCTTTATCCTATAAGTTTCATTCTTATCTCCAAAAGTCAAGAAAATTCTAGAGAAAAGGAGAGAAGAGAAACTTAAGGTAGAGAGAAGAAAGAGTTATGGTTTTAGGAGGAGAAAAAGGTAAGTTCTCCGATTCCATTTTGTGAATTAATTATATGGGTTATAAAAAAAGTTATGAAGGTTTTAGTAATGTAAATTTATGGTTTGGATCATCCCCAAAGGGACAACAATCAACCACAAAGTTTCAGTCGCGCTAGAAGAGCTTTCGGGGCAAGTTTTTGCGAGTTTCGGACAAGGTAAGGCTTTCCCTTTCAAATTGAAGTTTATGATATTTTTATGGGGTATATTAACTATCTTAAATGAGGCTATAAGTGGAAAAATTGCATAAGTATGATTGAAGTTAGAAACAAACTAAATTGAAGTCGCTAGTGTTAAATCGAAGTCGAGTATTGTGTGATGATTGTGGTGTTGCAGTTGCAGATGGTTGGATGGCGTGTTGCAGGGATGGAAGGTGTTCTAAAATGGGTTTGATTACTTCTGGTTGAATCCACACGACCCTCCATTTCATATTGTTAAAGGTTTTATGAAATAAAGGCTAAAAACTCTATTTTGGTATCGTAGTTTTGAGCTATTGGATGGAATTGTATTGAGTAATGTTGAGTTGATTTGATTATATATATAACCACTGGTTGTTTTTGGTAATATGTCTGCTATGATCATAAGTTGTATAGGTCATGTTATAGAGGAGATGTTGTCCGATTTTCGATAAATTCAGACCTAGTAATAAGCTAGTCGAGGGAAATGGATAAGGAAATGGTTCCTATTACTACTTGGGTGTAGAGTTGGAAATTGGAAAATGAAAGGTTATTAATCTTAGTATTACTTTCATGTTAAAAAGGTCAAGGAGATAACAAGGCGAGCTGGGTTACAATTAATCCCGAAAAAGGTATGTGAAGCTTTCTTTTGGCAGGTCTTAGCCTTAAGTGATTGATATACAAAATGTGGGGATAATTCCATTCATATAACCCCAAGTATAACTCATAAGTATTATTCACTTCTCGAAGGTAGAATTCCTATACGAGTTGAGTTATTGCCTCTCAAGGCTTCTATATGATGGAGAGTAGTAAGTATGTAAAGTTATCTCCTTTCTGTTGGCATGTTTTGACATAAGTACGTAGAGCTACCCTTATTTTCTCTTGATATGTCTTTGACATAAGTGTTGTGCTATGATGGTAAGGTAAAGCAATAATAAGGTTATGATACCAAACTCATGACGGGACAGGACAGGTACGATATATGCAATGATGACTCCTTGAGGAAAAGTAGAGACTAGGTAAAGCTTATTCTTTCACTTCTATTGGCATGTCCTAATTGTAAGTAAAATGTGATACGAGCTCTGCGGTAACTCCACTTTTAATTCCTAAATGTAATCCATATCTCTTATTCACTTATGAATGTCAAAGTCTTGTAGTAAGTTGAACTACTTTCCTTGAACTCCATATGTTGAGAAGTAATTAATGCACAAGCTCCTAGTCCTAAGGACTATGTGACGACGAGTATCCCTGATTCTATGAACTGTTAGTATTACTTTAGTACATGTCTAGGGTCCCCTAGGTCCTAAGTGATATAGGCCTCAATGGCATTTAGAAGGAACTCGAGATGGTTACACTACTATTCTGGTCCTCGGACAATAGCTTAATCTTCTTACATTGTCGAGTCTCTCATAATGATTTAGATTGTATATGGTTACTCACTACTTTATTCGTGTATATTGTAATACATCTTTCACTGATTCCCATAAAGGGACGGGTACAACATATGATGATTATGACACCGAGTCCCATAAAGGGCCGGGTATGGTATATGATGATTATGACACTGAGTCCCATAAAGGGCTGGATACGGTATATGATAATATGATAACACCAAGTCCCATAAAGGGCTGGGTACGGTATATGATAATGTGATGACACCAAGTCCGATAAAGGTCGGGTATGGTATATTTATGCAATGAAATAATATGATAATGTGGATCAGACCGAACATTCCTCGGCATTACTATATGATATGTGGATCAGACTGAATGTTCCTCGGCATTACTATATGATATGTGGATCAGACCGAACGTTCCTCGGCATTACTATATGATACATGGATTGGACCGAATGTTCCTCAATATTACTATATGATATGTGGATCGGGCCGTCGATCCTCGGCATTATTATATGATGTGCGGATTAGGCTGTACGTTCCTCAACATGTACTTACTATATACATGGATTGGGTTGTACGTTCCATAGCTCTAATAATATATATGTTCTTATGATGATAGAATGATGTAGATGGTACAATGAGTCCCCTAACGGGCCGGGCACAGTACGTAATGGTAATATATATGACTTTCTTTTATACGATGCGAGTACGGTAAATGGTGAAATGTTATACTTTCCCCCTGCATCCCTACGCCAACTGTAATTTCCTTATGATGTCTATGCTTTACATACTTATTATATATGTCGTACTGACCCCCCTTTCTTGGGGGGGCTGCGTTCCTGCCTATAGATACATATATACACTTTGGGGATCTGTCAGCATAGGAGTTCCACTCAGTAGTTTAGAAGTGCTCCATTATGCCAGATCCTAGTTTTGGTATTAACCCTCGATGTATATATTTATTTGTTCACAGGTACAGCGGGGGCCTTGTCCTGCCTTATGTTATTATTCTTACTCTTAGAGGTCTGTCGACATATATGTGGGTTGTTTATGGGTTATATATATATGTATGTACCATGGTGCCTATGATAATCCTCGTCGGCTTATATGTTATCCTACCTGTTGATGTGCTATAACTTAAATAGGGGACATATTTACTTACAAATAGAAGGAATATATGCAAGTGCCCAATTCGGGCATCCGTCATAGCCTATGGAGTTGGGTCGTGTCAATCACCCTCATAATAAATGGAAAAAGTATCGAAAAGGAATTCAAAAGTCTTTACATAACATGAGCTACAAAATAAATAGGATATTTTTTCTTGAAACATGGGAACTCACAAAATATGTAGCCATCAACAATCAAACTAGCCACTCAGAGTTGAATGTGGAGCAACGACGGTCCCTACATGGTGATATCATGTAGGCAAAAGAGTACGCATTAGTACTTTGAATGTACTAAGTATGTAGGAATACATCAACATTTAAGAAATATTAGAGCATTAATGTAGAATGAAACATAGTGCAATGCATACATAACCAATCATGAAAATAATACTGGAAACATTTATTTTTGTGGGAAGATGATCATAACCGATATTTGATACCATGCGAGCTATTACATGGAATCCAACATAACCCCCTACATTGGCACGGGGAGAATACTTGTTGGGTAGAACTTTGTCAACCTCATTCATTTCTTTAACTTTAATTTTAAGGGCTATTTTTGGATACACTAGACTAAGCCTACAAGGGCTCCTATGTTGGCACATAGTTAATAAGACAAGGGGTTTCTGCTAGGATTCTCTTACCGAATCCCACCTCAATGTCCCATTCGTTGCTAAGTCAATCCCATGGAATAGTTCATACAATAAGAACATAATCAGTTACATACCTTTAAATCATCAAAATATCATTTGGTAGAATAGCTCATTAAAAACCTTTTTTTGATTCAAATAAATGAAAATTGTCCTCATCACATAGAATTCATTCTTTGGCTAAGAAGTCCTTTCATTATCATTCAATCGTTCTTTCATTTCATAAGACTTTTTTTATCATAAACATTTGCTTTCTTTAAAAAAAATTGGAATCAAAGCTCTCAATTCAATCTTCATTGAAACATAGTGAAACTAGGTTGGTTCAAATCAATCAATTTTCTACTCATTTAAATCAATGCTAGAATGAATGAGAGTAAAGGAATGCATCTTTTAAAACATCTTAAAACAATCCACAAATACACTTTAAAACTCCTCTTCATGTCTTCATATAAAAACCTTTGATAAATAAACTATTTCATGAAATTAAGAGTCAATATAATCCAATATTGATAAATAAACTTCAAATAAATAATAATCTATGCATTTTGAATCATGCTACAAAAATCCAAAGAATTTCACCATTTAAAATAAACTATTAGGTTGTGAAAATAATTGGACTCTATGGATGAAAGAACCTATTAATGAGACTCACATACCTTGGGGGTCAAATCCCAATGCAATCTCGAGAATGGAAGCTTGAACCTCTTCGAATAAAACCCTAGTTTTTTGGTGAAGAAGAAGACCTTGAGAGCATTTGGAAGGTTAGGGTTTTGAGTTCTTAGAATGTAAGTGAGGGAAATGTGTTTGGTAAGGCTTAGGCTCCTTTAGATCGATTCAACTTAGTCCCAAAAATAACCATACTTTGGTATTAAAAAGAGAGAAAAGACTACACTACTCCTTTCAAAACTATCAAGGCTCACCTTCATGGAGACCCATCATGGTCCGTAGTGCTCACTATGTCCTGTGGTGGTGTCCCATGGTGAATGTCTTGGAAAATGATTTTTTAGGTTTGTATGAAAGTCTCTGAACTTTCTCTACAGAGATCGTCATATTCTGTGGAGGGCATCACAGCCCCGTGAAATGTAGCTATGCTGCATGACCTCCAGGAGGGCCTACAGAATTGACCACCAAGGAACACACCAGGATCCATGAAGAGGTCCACAGCCCGTGGTGGTCTCTTGGTCCTTTCCTTTGAAAGTTTTCTGAGACTTTAGGGAAGGGTTCACCATAGAGGGCACTATGGTACATGATGCTCACCACGGTTCTTGGTCCCTCACAATGGTCCCTTCCCTGCAGGGTTGGATTTTAGAACCTCTACCACAGGGGCTCACCACGAGGTGTGGTGCAGACCACGGCCTATGATGACCTTCTGTGGTCATCACCTAGTGACAGTTTTCTATACTTCTCTGAATTTTATCCTTTATTCCTCGATTTAGGACTTTTCAAATTTTTGGGGCTTATGGCTAGATAGATTAGCATAACAAGAGTACTATTGCTTCCTTAATGGATACTTAGGCTATAACCAGATGACCATTGCATCAGAGGTCTAGGAAAATAATATGTTTACATGCCTTTATAGGACTTATGTATTCAAGTTTATGCCATTAGGGCTATGTAGTGCTCCTGCCACTTTCCAAAGATGCATGATGACTATCTTCCATGATATAGTGGAACATGTTTTAGAAATATTTATGGATGACTTCTCAATCTTTGAGTAGTCTTTTGATTTTTTTCTGAAAATTTAGATAAGGTGCTAGCAAGCTACAAGGAAACAAATCATGTCCTAAATTGGGAAAAATGGCATTTGCTATTAGAAGAGGGGTATGTATTAGTTCATAAAGTATCCAAAGAGGGACTAGAGGTAAATAGAGCCAAAATCAAAGTGATCAAAAAGCTACAACCTCCAATCTTAGTTAAGGGTATTCGCAATTTCCTAGGGCATACTGGGTTTTATCGGTAGTTCATCAAAGATTTTTCAAAGATTGCCAGACCCATGTGCAGCTTTCTATAGAAAGACGTAAAATTTGTGTTTAATTTTAAGTGCTTACATGCATTTGAGCTCCTAAAGATGAGGGTGATAGAAGCCGCAATCCTAATAGCTCTTGATTGGGAGTCACCCTTTAAGCTATTGTGTGACGCTAGCAATATAGCAATAAGAGCTATGCTAGGACAAAGTAGGGAGAAGATCTTTCACTCTATCTACCATGCTAGTAAGACTCTTGATTCTGCTCAAGAAAATTACACTATCACAAAGAAGGAGATACTTGCTTTTGTCTATGTTTTTGACAAATTTCGCTCTTACCTGGTACGTACAGCTCTTAGGTACTTGTTCAACAAAAAAGATGCCAAGCCTAGGTTAAAACTATGGATCCTTTTGTTACAAGAATTTGATATAGAGCTCAAGGATAGAAAAAGATGCGAAAATCAAACAACATATCATCTATCTAGATTAGAGGATTCATCACAGGTGAGTGAACATATGCTAAAAAAGAAGAATTCCCAGATGAGTAGCTATTAGAGTTGGAATTCATTGAACTACCATGGTATACTGATATTGTAAATTACATAGTAAGTGGAGTGTTCCCCCCATATGCAATCTTCTAGCAAAACAAGACATTGACGTAAGAGGCAAAGTTCTATGTATGAGATGAACCTTATTTGTTCAAATAGGGGGCTAATCCAATGATTAGGAAATGCGTACCTGAATCTGAGGTGCACCAAGTTCTACTGAGTTGCCATTCCTCTCCTTATGGAGGACACTATAAAGGAGAATGCACAGCTCACAAGATACTGTAATATGGTTTCTTTTGGCCTACTTTATTTACAAATTCTGTAGATTTTTTTGAGAACTGCGGCCAATGCCAAAGGATGGGCATAATATTAAAGAGACATGAACTATTATTAAACAACATTTTGGAGGTATAAATCTTTGATGTGTGGGGCATGGACTTCATGGGTCCCTTCCCATCATCATATGAAAATCAATACATATTAGTGGCAGTAGACTATGTTTCTAAATGGGTTGAAGACATCGCCTTTATTCACAAGGTTTGGCACTCCAAGGGCCATCATTAGTGATGGAGGTAAGCATTTCATTAATTAAATGATAAAGAATCTATTGGCTAAGTTTGTTGTAGGCACAAGGTGGACACAACATATCACCCCCAAACTAGTGAACAGGTCAATGTATTGAATTACGAGGTGAAGAAAATACTTTATAAGACTGTGAATGCTACTAGGAAAGACTGGTCCATCAATCTAGATAAAGTGTTCTGGGCCTACTAGATGGCATATAAGACACTCATTGGCACTTCACCGTACAATATGGTGTTTGGAGAACCAAGCTTATTGGGATATTAAAAATCTAAACTTATACCCGGAGTTAGTAGGAAGGAGGTACATGTATCATCTTTATGAACTGGAAGAATTTAGGCTCCACGTTTATAAGAATGCTAAACTATAGAAGGAGAAGACAAAGACATGGCATGATAAGAACATTATTGCTCGCACATTTGAGCTGGGGTAGAAGGTATTACTCTTTAACTCTCACATGCATCTCTTTCTAGGTATGCTAATTTCTAAATAGAGTGGGCCTTTTGAGGTGGTGAGCATGTCATTACATGGAGCCATGGAATTATTGGATCGCACCAAATCAACCACGTTTGTGGTGAACGGACAACGAGTTAAGCACTTCTTTGGAAATGATGTGAATTGTGAGGATGAGGAGATAGATCTTGAAAATGAGTAAAGCTAGAGCTAACAAGTGTTGTGATAAGAAATTAGGCGCTGCGCAGGAGGAAACCTGTGAGGCGGTGTAAGAATTGTCATTTGTAGGTTATACATTAACTTTGAAAGTTTGTTGAACTTTTATTTTGTTTTATTGTATAATTAGGCTAGTATAATTTGTACATGAAAAATAAAAATAAAAAAATGATGTGAACGATAACTAAACAGCAGATTCTGTGATAGGTCTGTATCGCGGGCCTAGTCCCTCCATGCTCATTATTATCTAGGTATGTTTTCGCAAACATTTGATAAAATTGTCACCTAAGTCAAGTGTGCTACATGGAACTGGTTGAATTCTTATGCAATTTTAATTTCCTTAAATATTAAGCGCACCATATTGAAGGGTATACGACATCTACATATCACTGACTTTCAAGAAGTATCAGGCAGGTTTCATTAAAAGATGGGGTTTTACCTATTTTACTTATATTAACCCAACCCCATACCCATTCAACCCCCAAATTTCCCCATAAACCCTTGGTTTTTATCCCGTTTAGCTGATCCTAATTCCCCCACTCTCAAATTTTTCTTCTTCTCTAGCAAATCTGTGACGCCCTTTGAGATTCAAGCAAGTTTCTTCTAACTTTTCTTCTTCAACGCAACAACGTATGTGTGCTTGCACTATTTTTATGGTGTGAGTAGATGAATTTCATAGGGGTAAGCTCATGGTCTTTGAGTTTGTCTTCATATTGTTAATTATTTTTTTGTTGTTGGATTCTAATTGTTGTGGGTTTGAAAATTTTGATATGAACTTGAGTAATTGTGAAAAAACTTATGGGGTGAAATTCTTGAACTAAAACCCTAGTTTGATATTATAAGAAATGGACGAAGTTGTGTGTTAATCATCATGTGTTGTGAATTTTTGAGTGGCATGCATGCCAAATTATGATATGGTTGTCAAATTATTTAGTTTATGTGTGGTCAGCTTATATTGCAAAAATTTTAGGTTGAAGGTATGGTTGAATTTAAGGGGAATCAAATGGGGATTGTACTTTATTGAATAGTCATGTGAATTCTTGAGTAGTACACTACCTAATTTGGGAAATTATGTAACATGAAATAGGTGTGGGCCTTGAACTTAGTAACGTAGATGGTACACCCTAATTGAGTTAATTGTATCTGACAGTGTCAGAATTCATGTATGCCTAAATTATTCAAATAAGGGAAGTTTGAGTACTTTCATGTAATCTGCATTCTCCGATAAAGTTTAATTGTGAGGTTGTTATTTAGTTTAATAGGACTTGTGTTTAAGGAAATATGTGACGTCGCTTACATGTTTATTTTGGGTTAAGTGCGGGCCACCATGTCATCCAACCGTAGGCAAGGTAATGAACCAGCCATTGGAAGACAAAAGAGGGATTGATTTGTACTGTCCATATCACGTACCCCCACTATACAACAAGGACAGACTCATAAGTTTGGGTTAAAAATATTACATCAAGCGGGTAAGAATTGGTATACGAAACATGCAGAATCCCGGTACATCTTGGATATACCATTTGATAATAAAAGCTTGGCCAAAGAATTTCCCCAAATAATGCAAAGATTGATGGAGATCAGCTTGATCTTTCTGTTCGCCGACCCGCTGCCATACAACTTGCACATAGTAAGGGAATTCTTTGCAAACTTCCTATCGGATACCTGTACCTACTATATCATAGTGCGTGGAGTAGAAGCTCGAGCTTGGGTGAAGATTGTTATGCATATCCTCATCCCTGGTCTACACTATACTGAAGTCACTAGGGACAGGGTCTGCCTGGTGTACGCCCTTATAAAGTGTATTGATATTAATATGGGTGCAGTTATCAAGTACACTATTTAAAAGTCTAGAGTGCATCAGGGCAGGGGCTATGCCTTTGGAGGCTTGATCACTCAGCAATGCCACAGAGCTAGGGTACCTAAGAAGACCTATGATTATATGGCTGCTCTCACTTCAGAGGCCTTTGATCTCATAAAGATTAAGGGCCATACACTACTTTTGGGCCGTCCTCACCTCTATAGAGCGAAAAAAGGGATGAGATGATCATGGCCCATATGTTTGGCCTACAGATGCTCTGACACCATACAGGCGGCTGCCCATTGATCATAGAAGAACTACGTGAGGTGGAAAACTAGTACCCACTAAATGAGCATGCTAAAGTTGTACTAGTCATAGGACCCAATTTGTATGAGCCCACTTATGATGATGTCCCTGCTGAGGAGGACAAGAGGAGGGTTAATTCTGATGTCGAGTCAGATTTCAAGGGAGAGGAGTTTCCACCCTTTGCTATTGAGGATCCAACTAATGCAGGAGAGATGGATGAGTAGACAAGGCAGTCTCCTACCTCACTTATTTTGGTTGTTTATATTTTGTGACACTGGGGGCAATGTGAATTTTTTAAGTGTGGGGTGGGGGATTGAGTGTTTACTTCTGTACATATTGCTATCTGGTTTGAACTATTTGAGTTCTTTTGTTAAAATTATATTTTCTTTTAGCTTTCACGACATAATAGTCCCCTTGAACCGTATATAAGAAAATACTATCTTTGTCATCTTTTTGGTAATGTGTATGTAAGGTGTTTTACTAGACCACAGTATTACATAAGTAGCTAATGAATAGGGTGAAAAGCATGTAATCCAATGGAACTGACTAAATTTAGACACCTACAGCTCTTTTGTTAGACTTTGACTATGTAGGCTTAATTTTGAATTTTTGTGAATGTTAAGTTGAAATCTCAAAGGAACTGTCATTCTTAAATTGATCATATGCCATATGTGTAAGATTGTTTGTGTAATCCCTGTTGCTCTTGATTATAAAAACTTACGCAGTGTGTTTGTGCAGCAAAAACAAAGGAAGTTGAGAGTTTTGGAAAAGGATCTAGGCATTTTTTTGGTAGCCTCAGTTTAAAAATACCATTCGTGAAAACCACCATGATGCAAAGGTATAGTTAGCCCTTTTGAGCCTTTGACTTGATTCTTTGGTAGCCCTGTTTGAAGCATATTCCCTATTTTTCTTACAATGTAATGTTGATCAAAAAAGGCTCAAGATCTTTAGGAAAGAAATAAGTTAATAAATGAGGAGTCACAACCTTGCGCTACTAAATGCAAAGCCATTGGTGCATGATAGAGGAAATCATAAATTAGGGATTAAAAAAATAAAAAAATAAAAAAATGTTAGTTATGTAAGAAAAGTACTCTGTGTGTGAACATAAAGCCAATGATGATGTGGTTGAGAGGAAAACAAAAGATAAATAAAACTAAAAAGAAACTCCCTAGTGGTAATCATTGCTCAAAAAGAAAGAGGTTAACTTCAATAAAGTGGTAAGAATGAGGTTGAGAAGAACTTGCATGGAATGAATAGATGTAGTGTATTAAAGTGCTTGGGAACTCAGTCACCATTTATGTCCAATATATTACCTACGCATCCCCTATCCTACATTACAACCCAAAGAAGACCTAACTGATTCCTACCTATTTGCTACTTTAAATGAGTTGCATATTACACTAAGGGAAAGCCTATGGTTTATTCGAAGTAACGTGTGATTTCATTTGAGAGAGTTAGTGAATTTCATTAATACCCATTGTTATTGGCATTTAATGAAACTATGAGAGTATATGGGTAATTCTTTCTTGGTGAGGGCACATGTTTAGTGAAAGAGTGATAATTCTGTATGAGTTTTTATTTAGCAATTCATATGAGTTTCCTTCATCACTAAGTCAACTCTTGAGGTTGGGTTGTATTCAGATAGTCAGTAGCTTGAATAAATTTAAATATTTTGTGTGAAGTAAAATATTTGTGAAATCAATGTGGTTTGGTAGGATTGTATTATACATGGTGTCCTATATTGCATGCCTAGGACTGGGAGGTTGTTCTAGGATGAACAAAACTATAAATAGGGGGTGATGAACTTGGGTGCATTTATTCACCCAATAACCAAAATAACTCATGTTCATAGTAGAGTTTGAGAATGAAGTCCTATAGTTTAGCCCATTTTAAGAATATTTGTGTGTTATTTTAGCTAACCAACATGATTAGACACTTTCATGGATTAATGAAGAAAAATTGTTACACCCCGTATTTTGGTACCTTGGAATGCTTCTTAAGTTTTTTAAGTTTTTGGGAAGGCTCTTAAGTTTCTTAGAAGTCGTTATGTGAGTCGGATAATCTATAACGCTATCAAATAATCCTTAGGAAAGGAGAAGGAGATACTCCATAAGAGAGAAGATTGGAAATAGGGTTACAAGAATACGAAAGAAGTTGGAGGCTAAGTAGTGATTCATAGGACTCGACGTACTTGTGAAAGCTATTAATTGGGATATTTTGCATACTAAGCTACTTGAGTACACGTCGAGCTTAAGTAGAAAGGAACACATAGGCTATTAAAGTGAGACGAGATTACGAAACTACAGAAGAGAGATAAGGAGACGACGCACCTACTTGAAGCAAGCAGGTGATGCACCTACTTGAAGCATGTAGGTGACTCACCTACTTGGGGTGGACCCCATGCTGCCACGTGGCAGCTTTGGGTTGGAAGTTCGGATAAGATGGCATGCTAAGGGGATGCCACGTGTCACCCCTAGGGGTCTTCCATGTGTCATCTCATAAGACAATGTATACATATGTATTACATGACTCTTAATTCAGTTCCTTGTCCAAAAAAAACTTCAGCAAAGCTTAGAAACAAAACCCTAAGTCTAGAGAGAAAAAGAGGACGGCTTGGAGAAAAAATAGGTAAGTCCCGGTTTCGTTTCATAAATTAATTATCCAGCATATACCATAATTATATGGAGGTATTAGAGGTATAAAATCATGCTTGGTGAAGCCAAAATGGACAGCAAATAGTCCACGCAACTTCCAGCATGCTAAAGAGGTTTCCGAGGCACAATTTTGGCTAGTTTTGTTCAATTTTGGATAAGGTAAGGTTTCCCCTATAAATTTGGACTTTATGGGGTTTTTATGGAGGGTATTATGTACCTTTTATACTGATGGAAGTATAAAAAAGTCGTGGAGAGGCTCAGCGAAAGAAATAATCTAAATTGAGGTCGTCGTAGTTAAATTGTAGTCGAAGTAAGGCATTGTCTATTTGGAGCCGGATGATGATTGTGTGGTGTGTGTTGAAGGTCCTAAATGTGTTCCAAAAGAGGTGGGGGAGATGCTGGTTTCCGACACATAACCCCCGCTTCATATGGTTAAAGGTTTTGCAAAACGGAAACTAGAAACCTTATTTTGGTATCGTGGTTTCGAGAGAGTCATTTGGAGTTTATGTAGTATAAGATTGATGTAAATTGTATATATATATATGCTGCAGGTTATTTTTGTTGGTTGTCTTTATCTATAGGGAGTATAATTGGAAATTCGGATAGGGAACATTATAGGGGAGATGCTGCCCAATTTTTGTTAACGCCTTAACTAGCTAAAGGACTAGTTGAGAAGATGAGTTTTATGAATACTCGTATGTAACTTAACATGCTGTAAAGTCGAGGATTGTTGATGCTCGGATTGCTTTCATGTTAAATAGATTCAAGAGACGACGAGGCGAACGTTTTCAGAGTAACCCGTACGAGGTATGTAAAGCTAACATTTCCTTCTTTTGGCATATTTTGGTATAAGTATGTAAAGCCTATCTTTTCTTTCTTTTGGGCATGTCTTAGATTTAAGTGAAAATGATATGTGTATGAAGCTTGGGGTAACTCTATTCATGAGCTCTAAACATGATTCATGATTCATAATTCGTGCTCACTTCTAAATGTTAAGACTCTTAAAGTAGTTAAGCTCCCATTCCTCAAGTCTTCTATATGCTAAAAAGTAGTGTATATAAAGGTATTCTTCCTCTCTTTTGGCATGAATTAGATGTAAGTATTATGTATATGAGGTTGAAGTTATTCCACTCTTAAAACTCTGAGTGTGAGTTAAGGCTCTTATTCACTTCTCGATATTAGAACTCCTGTGATAGTTGAGTTATGGACTTGTAAGTCTTCTACCTGACTAAAAGCAGTACACGTGAAGCCTATTCCTTCATTCTCTTGAAATAGCTTAATGTAAGTGAAGAGAGATATGATATGAGCTAGAGGTGATTCCATTATAGGTTTTGGGTACTCAGGATTTGTACTCACTTTGGAATGATAAAGGCCTTGAAGTAGTTGAACTACGACCTTTGAGCCTCCTACAGGTTGAATAGTGTTGGGATGTGTAAGCTTCTATACCTAGGGACTCTTCAACATACTTTATGGTGATATCTAAGGGATGTTTCATATGTTACAGAGTTTTACATGCACATATATACGTTATTTTATATATGGATTGGGACAAACGTACCTCGGCATATCTTGCTATGTAAGGATCGAGTCGTACGTTCCTCGGCATGTTATACGATATACGGATTAGGCCGTCGTTTCTCGGCATTATTATATAATATACGGATTGGGCTGTCATACCTCGGTATTGCTACATGATATATGGATCAGGCCATCATTTCTCGGCATTACTATGTGATATTCAGATCGGACCGTCGTTCCTCGGCATTATTATAAGATATATGGATTGGGCCATCGTTCCTCGGCATGTACTTTCTTTATACATGGATCAAGTTGTACGTTCCACAGCGCTAATGGTATACATGTTCTTATGATGACAAAATGATGTAGTTATTACACAAGTCCCCGAAAGGGCTAGATATAGTATGCGATGATATCATGTATGCCTTTATTTTATAAAATGCAGGTATGGAAGACGGCTAAATGTTATACTTTCCCCCTGCACCCCTATTTCAGTTGTTGTCTCAGTTATGATGTTTTATGCTTTATATACTCAGTACATATATCATACTGACCCCTCTTTCCTTGGGGGCTACATTTCATGCCCGCAGGTACAGATGTTCATTTTGGAGATCCGCCAGCTTAGGATTTCCACTCAGCGATGTTGGAAGTGCTCCATTATTCCAGAGCCTAACCTTTGACACTGGTCATTTGATATATATATGTGTTTGATTATTCAGGGGTACGGTGGGGGCCCTGTCCCACCATATATTACTGTTACTATTCTTAGAGATCTGTAGACATGTGTATGTGGGTAATGTGTGAGTTTTGTGCGATTATAGTAGTATGATGTGTTGTAAATGTTACTATGCTATGACAGTCTTGTTGGCTGGCTTTCCCTTTCATGACATGATGCAAATGAAAGAGGATACATGTGTATGAATATTTTATCACCCACTGGGTTCATGTGTATAGTTCTTATATCTGATAGATACATTTACGGGAGTCCAGGTCGGACCCCAGTCGTAGCCCACGGGGTTGGGTCGTGACAAAAATGGACCTCCAAAAAATTCTCAGAATAAAAGTGGAGCTTGAAAATGTTGGATATAAAAGTGAAAAAATACACTGCGAGGGAGTACCTCCGCATCGTGCACTTAGCTTCAGGGAATTTTATTTTGGAAATAAATATAATTTGTCTACAGTCGAGAAATATGTCTGCATCGCGGACTTTAGTGCAGTCATTTAAAAATCACATTTTTAGAGTCTATAAATAGCACACTTTTATTTTTTAAATAACATTTATTTTTATTTTGAGGTTTTGACGAAGGAAAAACTTCTCTAGGGTTATATTTCTTCTTCTCTTTCATTTGGAATTAATGTTTTATGCCATTAATTGTTTTTTTGACTATATTCAAAACTATGAGTGGCTAAAATCCTTTTTTCTAGGATTGTAGCCACAAGATGAAGGTTTTAATATGATATTCTTTTGTTAAAAATGGTCACTTTCATACGATTATTCCTATATTCTCATTCTTACTATTTTAATGTTTGATCACCATTAAAATAAATTAGTTGTCTACCCAAAACTCGAGAGACAGAAAAGAGATAGAACACTAAAATATATAGAGCGTATTTGTTCTAGAGTTTCAGAGGATAATTCGTGTATAGGATGTATGTGACACATACCTATACACCATGCTTGATTGCTAGACATGATGATAGGATTAAGGCATCTTTGTTGGTTCATGCTTATCCTCGCTGATGTAGTTAGGATGACAACAAACGTAGGTAATTAAAGGTCTGACATCATTATTGTAAAATCAACCCTATAAATTAGTAATTGAAAGACCCATTAAACGCCAAGGTAAAGAATGTTAGACCTCAAATCTATTAGTGTTGCAACCGTGCAATTCTTTATTCATTTGGTTAAACCTCATTAAAATTTCTGAGTGATTTCTTTAGAGTGTTTTAATATATTAATCTTAGATATAATTAAACTCGACTCTTTGCAACACCTACGAGTAGTCTAGTTCATTGAGAAATAAGCAAAAAGCCTAATTAAAGTCTTTCAGGTTCGATAATTTGGTTTTGAAAAGAGCCGTTGTATTACTTGTGAGACTGTGTGCCCTTATGTCTACTTTGGTAGAAATACACATTGTCGGAGACTTGAATAATGCAAAAACTTGGGGTGCAGCAGTTGCTGGTGCAAGGAAATTTTTATCTTCACGTTTGTGGTCCCCTAGGCTGCATTCATGGAGGTTTGCTGACTTTTTCTCAGCGTTCGTAGGCCTAAGGTTGCATTCTCAAAGGTATGTTCCTTTATTCTCCGTGTTTAGGTCCCGGTTTTACATTTATAGGGGATTGTGATCCTTCACTCTATGTTCGTGGGCAACTTTGGTTGTGTTCACAAAGATCATTTTTGTTTAGTCTCTTAAATAAGATACAGACGTGATTCAGCTCTTATGTGCAATTTAAAAACTTCATAACTCGAGCTAGGGAGCTCAATTTTACGTGATTCAAAGTCTCAGACATTTAAAAACTTCTTGACTATGTAAGTGATAAGTTGAAAATTGTCGGGGAGGCTTCGGTAATCTGTAAATTTAATGAATTATCTACTGCCATTGTTGTTTAACTAAGTTAAAATTGGTATTTAATTACATGTCTCATTTTTGGCTGTTTCAAGCCCTTAATTGTTCTTTATTTTGGAACACAAGTTCTGGGAGGTAAATTTGACTTTTTTACAGAGTCAATTTCATAATTCCTGAAATGGGTCCTATATTCCCCTTTTCGACTCTAAAATTGGTCCATCTCCAGTTTTAGTAAATTTAGTGTCTAAACAATCGTATTGATGTTGTGAACCTATTTTTTATAGCATGACAGCATTCAAAGGCCATTCGGAAAGAGAAAGCTCTAGTATTTTTATATTGAAGCATGCGTGATTAGCCTACAAGTAGGATATGACTTTCCTCTCCTTAGACTAACCTTATTGATGTGAAAGTATGAAGATTACTTAGAATTCAGGTTGGTTAGCTACTTGATCATGTCTATTAGTGTGGAATTCATCTTTTAGGCTATTTTTTACTAGTACTGGGTACTTGTGAGCATGTTGTCATTTTTAAGGTGATCATCCATATCTTGAGGATTTGAGTATTAATAATTTATGTTGATATTGAGAATGTTGGTCTTAGTCTAGACTTAAACTATTTTTTGCCATAAACTTGAGATAATTGGAGCCTTTAGGCATTGACTTTACCCCGTAGTCAATTTGGATGGATTAGCTCCATGTAGATTAAATAGCATAATTGGTTTTGGTAGTTTGAGCCATAGATTAGGAATTGCCTCATCTTTGATAACATTCTACCATTCTCTCTATTCTTACAATTGGTACATGAATGATTTGAGCTTTTAGGTTTTATATGGTGATTCGATATTAGGTTTGGTTCGAGCTTGGAGTGCTTGGTTGATTAACTTAGAGTGGACGTCAATCTACAATGCTTTTACTTTGAAGGGATGACATGATATTATTTTATAGCCACTATCATCGCAGTTTCAAGGTCTGGTCATGCTTCCCTCTTATCATCTATGGAGATGATTCACCTAGCTATGGACTATTATCCCTTTTAGACACATCCGCAATTTGAGGTCCTGATGGTGGACTTGTTATCTAGTATTTCCTTACTTGACTATTTGGAGACATTAATTTACCCTTTTGAGACTCATCTGAGGTTTGTGGTGCAAGCAGTGGACTTCTATGTTGGGCCATTACTATTAGTTACTTGGAGGCTCTTGACTCACCATTTCACATTCTTAGTAGTTTTAACTATTCTGTGTACATGTCAAGCTTATGGGGTTTTGCTCAGATTTTACTTAAACATGAGCACAATTGTACCTTCAAGTCTTATGGGGGCCAGTTAGGTATAGTTAGATGTACTTAGTTCTTTTAGTTCCTTACACTCGTGTGCATTTCCTTTACATCTTGTTAAAACTGTTTCTTTACTAGATTCTATCTTCTCTTATTACCTTTACTTTTCAAGCTTAGTCGGCCTATGATACCTACTGGGTACCTCTTGTTTTTGTATTCATACTACACTCTATATTTGTTTTCATGATACTAGTCTGAGCACCAATTACCAGTGCCGATTTGAGCCAGTTACAGTCTACCTTCGAGGCGTGGGTGAGCACTTGGTATTTTGGGATCTTCCTGCCTCCATCTATACATAATTGACTAGTCTTTGACTTTTTGAGACAATCTTTGTTTCCGGGGTCCACTTTTGAGACTTATATTTATTTTTGTAATAGCTCTGTACTTGTGACTTCCAGTTTCTCGGAGGAATCTTATGGTTTTGTTGTATATATTTATTCGATGTGCTTTTGCTTAATCATGTTATTCCAGTTATTACTTATTTCTATTTTCTTCCTACCTTGAATACCATTATTCATAGTTTTGGAATATGGGAGGGCTTACCTACTGATGAGTTATAGTAGGTTCCATCAGGACTCAAGAGGTTGGGTCATAACAATTGAGGAAGAGCAGAAGGAGTTATTTCATGATGTTCATAGACTAGCTTGTTTGGGTGTTAACTTGGTTGATTATGAGGATGCTGGTTTTGTTGTTTAAAATGGTTCCGAATCATTTCTTTTGTTGGATGTAGGTAAATCAAGATAATGATCCAACTTTGGTTGAGTTGAAGAAAGTGGTTTTCGAAAAAGTCATTGAGGCTTTCTCCCAAGAGGGAGATAGTGTGCTTTAATATCAAGGTCACTTATTTGTTCCCAATGTTGATGGCTAGAGGGAAATGATATTTCTTAAGCTCACAGTTGCTAATATTCAACTCACTCGAGATTCACAAAGATGTGTCGTGATTTAACGGAAGTGTATTGGTGGAATGGTACATAGAATGATATTGCGGAATTTGTGGCTAAGTGTCCTAATTGTCAAAAGAGAAGGTTGAGCATCAAAAAATGGGAGGTACAGGTTTCCATGAACACTTCTACAGTCTGTAGGAAGACCTACAAGTTGTAGAAAAGTGGTCGTAGGAAGCTTGGACACTTCTAAAAAAATTGGAATTTTGAGGTCAACCTATGAGGTCCACCTACAAACCGTAGGAAGTCCTACAGGATGAAGAAATGCCTCATGGAAAAATTTCAAAGACTTGAGTTTTGGAAATTTTTGAAGTTGACAGGACGGGCGGTGTCTACAATTTATAGTCCAACTTACGACCATAGGATATGGTCATAGTACAACATTAGGGACTTGATCTATATTACTGATTTGAAGAACGACTTTAATTACCCGTTATATTTTCTACAATTCCTAGACTTGACTCGTAGGGTCAAGGTGTAATTCAAGTAGCTACTGTTTTGGTGCACACATTCTATGGATGGGTCCTACAACCCGTAACATTTCCTATAAACCATAGGAGGTCAATCATAGGACTCAAAGATAATTTCAATTTTGGGACATCGGTTTCTTCGAGGGATGTCTGATGAATCATAGAAGGACCTACAGACCGTAGGCCCCATCCATAGGTCACTTCGGCAGTTTTAAGGTAGGGGTATTTTAGACTTTTCCCTTTTATTTAACTCCTAAACTATGTCATTTTTGACTATTTATGATGTCGTATAACTACCCAAACCCTTCAAACAAACCTCACTACCTCTCATTCTCCCAAAATCCACTAAAGGCATCAAGTTCTCCTTCAAGGTTTTCTCTTAAATTCAAGGATAGGGTTTCCCATCTCAAGACCTTCAATCTTCTATGCATTTAGGGCTTTGACATCAAGGAATGTGGAAATTCACCAATGAATTCCATTCATCCATTGTATTCCAAAAGATCTCAATTCTTTAAAGTATTTTCCTAAATTCAATAAGGGTTTCATGTCAATTATTTGTGGGTCCTTTTTATTTCAATTCAATTGATGCTATTCTATCTTATTGTGCATGAATTTACTTTTATACCTGATTTTCAATTGATTTCACATGGACTTATGCATTATGTCTATGATTTTCAACTATGATTATGAATTATGATCATGATTTTCATGAAGGATTTACGAATGATTTATGAAAGATATGAATGTTGTTTCAAGTATGTTTTTAAACAAGCACCAATTAATTGTGATAGTTTTCTCAAAATATAAATTAAATCATGATTTAGAGACTTAGAAACTTAAGTGTCTATATAAACGATGTTATAAAATCATGATTTAAGGAGCTACTCTTATGATATTTTATGAATGTGGATTAGTATTTGTATTGCCTTTCCTTATGTTAATAATTTTATCTATTCTGTTGGGTTTTGACTTAGAACCGAGAGAGCATGAAGTGGAAGCTTCGTAAGGGAGCTTCTAGTAGCCACCTCTAGTCCCAAACTACGTTGCCCCCGTAGATTGTCTGAAATGACTTAGCTAGTGAATCTACATATAGAAAATGATATGAATGATACAGAGTCTACCTTGCCAAGTAGCCTCTCCTTTTTTGGTGTAGGTGTCACACTAGACTCGATGTTATAGATCACATGGTTTTATTTTCGGTTACAATCCATATCCCACAAAATGATTATGTTTTCTTACTTGTTCTTAAATGATGTTTTATGATACATTGCCTTATTATATGTTTTCATGATTTATTTCATGCTTTTCAAATTATTTGGTGATGCATCACATGATCATGCTTATTATGTCTGTTTATATATTATATGCATATTTCTCATATACTTAGCACATTGCATGTACTAATGCACACTTTTGCCTATATTATTTCATGATATAGGTCACGATATTTCCATTCTCCATGTGGCAAGTTTGGACATCTTCTCATAGTTAGCTATGTTGGTGAGTCCTAATGATCCGAGGGCGAACATGTCATATCATTTCATTTATGTTCAAGACTTGTATATTTCATTATGTTTTTGTGTACTAGGGCTTGTCCTATGTCCTGTCTAAAAGTTTAGTAAAGGTATGTCTAGACTATAAAAATATGTTTCATTCACTTTCACTATTATGTTTGAATTTTGTTTATTTCGAGATTTCAATGTTGAGACCACTTTATCTATGATGTCTACTTTTATTTAATATTGTTTATGTCATGTCATGTATGCTAAGAGGCTTGGTTAGAATTTCTCGAGATTCTAATCATCGTGTCACGTCTAGGTTCTTGCTTTGATCGTGACAGCCACCTATCCTAGCACCACACAAATACAATAAGGAAGCTATAGGAAGGGGAAAATAGCAAAATGCATGCAAAGCAAACAAATGACAACGAGGGTCATTACACAAAATGAATCTTATGAAAGTGGAACCAGATGTTTTTCCCAAATCAATCTTATAAAAGACTAAATTTTTTGTCTTGATTTTCTCCTCTTTGGTAAGAAGGTATAATAACCCTCCAGATCATTTTTGAGATAATGCTTTCATGTCATCATTTAGAGCATTGCTATAGCGATCCTAAGTCATTTATGACTTGTAGGCACTAACTATTTGGTCTCCTAATCATTTATTTGGGTTTTAGGTCTTTTTCTTGATTTTGGAGCTTTTGAATCTTAAAAAGTTGATTTCGTTCATAACATCTGGTAAATGACCTCAAAACAAAATTTTATAGTTCCATCAGCACCGAAATGGACAAATAAGGCTAGTAGACTAGTCGGCATGAGTATTGAGGTATTCGGTGTGAGTATGAGGCCATTTGACGCTAAGGTTGACTTTGGTCAACTTTATTAAAAATCACACTCAGATGAAACTTTTGTCAGTGTGGTTAATTCTGAAATATCGATTTTGGTCTAAAATAACCTTCTGTTCACTTCCTGAGGCTTCTAGTCTACTATCAAGGCCCGTTGTAGAATTTTGTTAAAAGTACCACTTGGGTGTGAGATCCACTTTTTATTAAAATTAACATCTAGCAATTTTAAATGTGCCATTGACTCCAGAACATTAAATTTATTGGGGTAGCATATCTCATTTGCATGCACGAGATTCTCAACGAATTTCAAGCACTCTGTTAGAGATTTTTGACTTGGCCAAAAGATTTATTGCAGAACATTATTGGTGCCAGTGGGTTCCTTCATCGCATTCTAAATGATACCTCTGCAATCACAGAGGGTCACCAGTCAAGACATCGTGATCACGTGGCCCTTGGCCGCGCGATCATGATGAGGAGCTCATCTGGCCTTTTAATTTAAGACCAGACACAAAAAGCTCAGTCCCTCAAAGATTAGAAGTCCATATCTCTCTCATTTCTTGTCTAAAATTGGTGACATGAAGCTTGTTGTGCGGTTAATTTCTAGGGGAACTTGTATGAGTAGTTGGAAAGAGTTGGAGACTAGTTGTTTGAGGTAAATTTCCTTTAATAGTTGTTGCCATGGTTGTTTCTTTAAGCTTAAATTGTGATTTTCGTGCATCCCTTGATTTCTACTATTCCGAGCCCCGAATTGTGTTCAATTTTCGAATAAAAGTTTATAGTGCTTTTTAAATCTTTTCACTGAGTCAATTCTAGAATTAACAGAATGTGTCCTACATTCCCTTTTTTTACTCTAAAATAGGTCCATCTCCAAATTTGATAATTTTAGTGTTAAAATGACCGTGGTTATGTGGTGATTCTATTTTTGATAGTGTAGAAGCATTCTAAGGTCATATGGAAAAGAAAAGCTCTAGTAATGTGATTTAGAGCACGTGTGATTAGCCTACAAGTGGGCTATATTTTTCCTCTCCTTAGACTACGAATGACTTAGATTTGCTATGTTGGTTTTTGTGAAATTAGGGGTAATTGGTAGTTGAGCATGCTAAATTCCTAGAAACCATGCCTTAGGCTCTATTTTTTGGTATTTCGAGTATTGAAGCATGCCTATTATTATTTTTTATCATCCAAACCTTTTGGTGTATTTTGTATGATTGGTTTATATAGTTGGATGCATGTTTGGCCTTAGTCTAGGCTTAGACTAGTGATTGCCATAGATTTGCATACGTTTAGAGCCATTAGGCCTTGAAACTCTTCCAACGTTGCTTTTAGATGGTTTAGCTCCCTATAGACTGGTATAGCAGACTTAATTCTGATTTTCTAGGACTTAGCTAGGAAGTAACACCCGCTCCTTGGACCTTTTATCCATAATTTCCTGATTTCGTCAACCTCGGGTTACTCAATTCTGGGTTTTGGAAGTCTACTTGTTGATTTTGGTTGGATTTCATCAGGCGGGAGTGATTTATTAAGGGCACTCTAATTAGGGGTACTCCTCATGTTGCTCGGTTGGCTACTGATCTAAATTTTGACAAATTCGCCTTTTTCGTGATTCAAGTCAACATTTCACTCTATCGGGGATAGTTCAAGTCCTTGCCTAGTAGTATATCCTTGGTTCAAGTCACTATCTTTACTAAGACGTGGTTGAAGTCCACCATCGTTTACATCCTTCGTTCAAGTCCATAGCTACTTTCACCTTGGTTCAAATCCTTGGTCATATTTACGCATCGTTCAATTCCATGATTCTCCTTATCCTTGGTTCAAGTCCTTGGTTAGTCCAAATCTCGGTTCAAGTCCCTAATCCTTTTGTATTCATTTGGTTCAAGTCCTTAACTCTTTCTAGCATTGGGTTAAAAGTTTTAGGCTCACAAAGTGGTTCAATTTAAGTCCACGGGAAGTTGTGGCATTGTTGGTACTTCATTGGATTCGTTCATTTCACCTCAACTATTTTTGTTTCTCTCAGGATTATGAGAGTCCATTCGAGTTTTTAATTTTAATTTGTGCACAAGCGTATGGGTTTATGGGATCCCGGTGGATTTAGTTAGCTACTCTCCTTCTCTTTCTGTTCGATTAGGCTCATGTACATATCTATTTGAGTTTCTTATTCTTGTCTCTAGCATTGTTTTAGATTCTCTCATTTTATATTATTTTCGCTTTTCTAGCTCAGTAAGCCTATGATGCCTATTGGGTACCAATTATTTTGGTACTCATACTACACTCTACATCTATTTTCATGATGCCGGTCTGAGCACCAACTATCAGCGTTGATATTGAGCTAGCTTTAGTCTTTTTTTAGGCAAGGATGAGCAGACAGCGTCCTAGATTTACCCATCTCCTTCTATATATATATTGACTTGTGTTTTTCTTTTTGAGACAGTCTTATTTCTTTGATCTACTTTGGGGGCTTGTAATCATTTTATCAGTAGCTTTGGACGTGTGTCTTTCAGGTTCTGAGAGGGATCCTTTAATTATATATAGTTTTTGTTTGTTTCCGACCTTTTATTTGTGATTCTTATTACTATATTACCATTTTCGTTGAATATTGGTCTTCTACCCTTATATCATATTACTTGCAGTTCTGGGATATGGGTTGGCTTGCCAACTAGTGAATCATTGTAGGTGCCATCATTACTCAAGGAATCAATTCATCACAAGTTTGTATTAGATCCTTAGTTTCACCAGTCTCACTTATACAGAGCGAACGTCTAGAAGAGTCCTACAGATCGATGCAGAGACATCTGTAACTTACCTTCAGGAGGCTATAGTGTGTCTTTAGGAACTTATTCTCTTTTATATCACTATCATATATATGTTTCTTATCAGTTTCATGAAATTTTACTTGTTCCAATCTTTTACAAAAAGTGTCGCATGCGTGATAAAGCCCTAATTCAAGGTAGAGGCTGACCTCGAGATCATGCTAGGGTTGCAACCCTAGTGCAGGAGAGAGAGCTAACTCTAAATTCTGATGTGGAGATCTAGGTAGTTCCAGGACACCATCACTCGGTGGGCCCAAGACTAGCCAAAACACCACCTAGGCCATTTGAGATTTTGAGGATAGGTTGTGAGGTTGCACATAAGTTAGATTTTCCCCCAGCCTTCTCATTTATCTATTTGATTTTCCATGTTTTGATGCTATATTAAGGAGCCAGTTGCTATCTTAGATAGAGATATGAGAAAGTTGTGATCCAGAGCCATTCATAGAGTCAAGGTTCATTGGAGACATCATCCGGTCCAAGAGGCTACCTGGGGGACCAAGAAGGAGATGCGGGACCAGTTTCCCTACTTATTTAAGCCTTCAGGTACTTCTTGACTCTTACTTTCATGGATGAAAGTTTTTTTAATAGTGCATGTTGTAATGATCCTGCATGTTATTTTTGAGTTAATGCATTCACGTCGTCATTCAAATATTCCTATAGCGGCCCTAAGTTATTTATGACTTGCTGGCACTAACAGTTTGATCGACTACTCATTCATTTGGAGTTTTAGGCATGTTTTCCTATTTTGGAGCTTTTGGAGCTTAAAATTTTGATTTGGATCATCACATCAGGTAAACGACCTCAGAATTGAATTAAGGTGGTTCCATTAGCTCTGAAATGGTCAAATTAGTCTAGTAGCATGGTCGACCCAAATATGGAGGCATTCAATGTGATTTTGGGGCCATTTGAAGCTTTAGCCTTCGAAATTTGGCCTAAGGTTGACTTTGGCCAACACTCTTTAAAAACACACTCGGATGAAAATTCCGTCAGCATGGTTAGTTCCAAAATGTCGAGTTTGGTCTAGAATGACCATCTGTTTGCTTTCCAAGGCTTCTGATCTAATCCTAAGACCTACTGTGGAATTTTTCTAAAATGACACTTAGGTATGGGACCCATTTTTCATTAAAATGACCTCGTGTGGGAATTTCCAATGCATCTTTTAGTTCAGAATGTCGAATTTTATGGGGTAGCATTTCTTGTTAGCGCGATGGGATTTGGAAAAAATTTTGAGCAGCCTATCAGAGATTTTAGACTTGGCTAAAAATTGTGTTACACCACTTTGCTGGTTCTAGTGGGTTCCTTTATCGCATTCGTGATGAGACCTTCAGAATCGTGGAGGGTCACCAAGTTAAGGCATCGTGATTGCGTGGCCCTTGGCTGCCATCACGAAGCCCTCTAGTGGGTGTTGACCAAATTGGTCATCACAATCGCAAGGATTTACATAGCGATTGCAACCCTTGGCCCCACAATCATGAGGAGGAGTTCATCTTGTCTTTTGATTTAAGACCAAATGCGAAAAGCTCAGTCCCTCAAAGTTTAGAAGTCCATATATCTCTCGTTTCTTTTCCAAAATAGGTGATTCGAATCCTGGTGTGTGGGTAATTGCTAGGAAAACATGTATGAGTGTTTGGAAACAAAAAGAGATTATAAAGGCATTATGTGAAATGACACATATAGAATAGAGTAAGCCTAGAGTAGAAATGATTATGACTAAATTGGAACGCACCTCGTGCAAATGGCACAAAAATAATTGTGCAGTCTATGAGCATTGGCATACTAAGAGTAAAAGCAAGTGATTACTCGATAAAAAGAAATACAATGTGATTTCCATATTTAGAATCTATTAAAGAAAAGTGTAAGATGGTTCGAGGCAGAACTATTAAGATATAATCGGTATTAAGGACAAATGCCATAGCGGAGCCCTGACCTCGACTAAAGGAGGTAAGCCACTAGTATAGCGACGCTAAAGCATTTTCTTAATTGCTCTAAGTACCTACACATGTTGGTGTAAGAATTATAGTATAATGTATGGTAATAAAATGGGAAAGAAGATCTGAGTAAAAGCGCATGATAGCATACCTAAAGTGTTACAAGTTGGATTAAGAGGAGTTGTATAATAGCTTAAATGAAGTGGAGCATCAGAGGCTTGATAGCCTATTACGGGGGATGGGAATCCCAACTCGAAAATGGAAAGCAATTAATATAGGTTATAGTGAAGTCTGACCTTGCACTATACGGAAGTATAAGTTCATATGGGTTTTGATAGATAAGTTGACAGAATCAACCCATTATCTTCCAATTAGGAAGGTATATTCAGCAAAGGGCTATGGAGATGACATAGGAAGGAAACAATAAGATTTCACGGGGTTTCCACATCTATTATCTCAGACAGTGAAGTTCAATTTACATCTAACCGCTGGAGATCATTCCGGTAGGGATTGGGAACACAGGTGAATCTTAGTATGACATTTTGCCCTTCGATTAATGGATAGGCCCATAGGGGATCCAGCAAATTATTGATGAAGTAAAACTTATTCAGGATAGGCTATCGATTAGCAGCCTAGAGTCAGCAAGAAGGGGATATATTGGTCCTTGTCATGTCATTCGTAGCATAGATAAAGCTGCCTATGAGTTGGACCTACCATCTGATTTGAAGTAATACATTCAGTTTTCACACATCAATGCTCCGCGAATATATAGGCGACCCTCCCAAAATATTCTTTGTGGGTGAGGTCCACATGAAAGGAATGTTATCCTACGAAGGGCAACCTATTGCCATCTTGGATCGACAGATTAAAATCTTGCAAACTAAGGATATAGCTTCTGTCAAGGTGTTGTGGCGGAGTAAGAATCGTGAAGAAATGACCTAGGAAGCTGAAGAGGACATGAAGCATAGGTATCCATACCTATTCCCGAATTCTACAGGTAACCCCCACTCTTGGAACTCGTATATTAATTACTTGGATGAAAATGTATGTTATCACAATAGAAGGGAATCTCCCTATAGTTTGTATAAAGTCTTAAGTGAAGTCTTATTCAATATCTGGGGATGAATGTTCTAAAGGGGGGAAAGATGTTACACCCCACATTCTCAAGCTCGGAATGTCTCTTAAGTTCCTTAGACATTATTATGTGAGCCGGATAAGCTATGACACTATCAAATGGCTCTAAGAAAAGGAGAATGTGATACCCCATGAAGGTTGGAAATAGAGTCATAAGAATCCGAAAGGAATTGGAGGCCAAGTAATGAGTCGTACGACTCGATTTACCTACGTAAGCTCCTAACTTAGTAGTCTTACATAACTAATATACTTGAGGATATGCCAAGCTTACGTAGTATGGATTACATAGGCTCTTAAAATAAGATGAGATTACGAACCCACGAGGAAGAGAAAAAGAAGACACATGGCAGCCAATGAGGGAGTGACACATGGCAGCACCTCAAGCAAGCAGGTGACACACCTGCTTGGTGGAGGTGGGCCCCACTGCCATGTGGCATCCCCTCCTTCAATGAATGGATTCGGTGGTCTAATAGGGGCTGAACACGTGTCCCTCTTAGGGGATGACATGTGTCACCCTCTAAGACAACATATATTTATGTATATGTAACATATACTTCAGCTTTCATTCATTAAATCTTCAGCAAACAAAAAAGAAGAACAAACCCTAAAGTGGAGAGAAAAACGTGATGGCTTGGAGCAAAACAATAGGTAAGTCCCGATTTCGTTCTGTAAATTATTTATCCATCATGTACCATGATGATATGGAGGTATTATAAGTATAAAATCATGGCTTGGTGAAGCCAAAACGGACAGCAAGCAGTCCGCAACTTTCAGCACGCTAAAGTGGTTTCCAAAGCGCAATTGTGGCTAGTTTTGGCCAATTTCGGGTAAGGTAAGGTTTCTCCTTTATATTTGGATTTTATGGGGTTGTTATGGAGTTTATTATGTACCTTTTATACTGCTGGAAGTATAAAAAAATCATGGAGATGCTTAGCGAAAGAAACAATCTAAATTGAAGTCGTCGTAGTTATATTGTAGTCGAAGTGAGGCGTTGTATGTTTAGAGGAAGCTTCTGGTTGTGTGGTGTGTTTTACAGGTCCTAAATGTATTCTAAAAGATGTGGGGGATCTTCTGGGTTCAGTCATACGACCCCCCGCTTCGTACGGTTAAAGTTTTTGCAAATTGGAAATTAAAAACCTTATTTTGGCGTCGTAGTTTTGAGCGAGTCGTTTGGAGTTTATATTGTGTAATGTTTCCATGTTCTACATATATATGAGCTGATGGTTTTGTTTTTTGTTTGCTGTAGGTATTAAGGATTTAATTAGGGATTCGGATAGAGCACATTATAGGGGAGATGCTGCCTAATTTTCGTTAACTCTTTAACTAGTTAAGGAACTAGTTGAGAAGGTGAGCGAGGGGATGAGTTCTATAAATACTCGTGTGTAACCTAAGGTGAAGAAAAGACTAAGGTTTTTGATACTTTCATTACTTCCATGTTAAATAGGTTTGGAGGATGATGACGTGGACGTGATTAAGGGATGTCCGGAAGAGGTATGTAAAGCTTATTCCTTCTCTTGGCATGTCTTAGGCATAAATATGTAAAGCTATTCTTCTTTATTTTGGAATGTCTTAGTTATAAGTTATGAATGGTTTGTATATGGAACATGGGGATAATTCCATTCGTAAAGCTCTGTGTATAGTCCCTAATTCTTATCCACTTCGTAATGGTAGAACTCCTGTAATAGTTGAGCTATTGCCTTTTTAAGGCTTCTATAGGATAAAAGGTAATATATGTAGAGTCTATTGAATCATGTTCACTTATAAATGCTAAGGCTCTTA
Organism: Solanum dulcamara; assembly: GCF_947179165.1. Classification (NCBI taxonomy): domain Eukaryota; kingdom Viridiplantae; phylum Streptophyta; class Magnoliopsida; order Solanales; family Solanaceae; genus Solanum; species Solanum dulcamara. The sequence continues at coordinate 41,744,582 of NC_077237.1, read as the reverse complement.
AGGTAGCTGAGCTATCACCCTCGAGCCTTCTATACAGGAAACAGTAACCGGATGCATAGGAAGCATGAACTATAACTCCTATTCATTTCTTAATATCAAAGTTCTTGAAGTAGTTGAACTGCTACCCTCGAGTCCCTATATGGTGAATACTAATTAAATGTATGAGATCCCGTGCCTAAGAACTCTATAATGACAAGTGTCTCTGATTGCATAAGTCGTTTGGTATTACCTTAATAAAATTCTAGGTCTCTTGAGACTCCGTCGATATGGCCCCTAATGGCATTTAGAGGATACTTGAGATGATGATCATTTTGATCCTCTAATGATAGTCCATGATGATTGTTATACCGAGTCTCAGATGATGAGATAATTGCATATGGTTCCTCGTTACTCTACTCGTGAAGGTTGTTAATACATTACTCACTGCGTCCATCAAGGGATGGGCAGGATAAACTCACCGCATCCCATGAAGGGCCGGGCATAATAAACTCACTGCGTCCCATGAAGGACCGGGCAGAATAAACTCACCACGTCCCATGAAGGGCCGGGTAGGATAAAATAACCGCGTTTCATGAAGGGCCAGGCAGGATAAAATCACCACGTCCCATGAGGGGCCGGGCATGATAAATTCACTGCGTCCCATAAAGGGCCGAGCATGGTAAATGATAAAATATTGATTTACTGCATCCCATGAAGGGCCGGTCATGATATATGATGAAATGATTATTCACCGCATCCCATGAAGGGCCGGGCATGATACACGATGAAATGACAGCTTCACTGAGTCCCTCACTAAAGGGCTGGATAGAGTCTATAGGCATGCATGTAGAAATATAGTGACACACTTGTAGCACCAAGTCCCACAGTGGTCTAGGTATGGTATATAAGGAAGATATACATGCCCTCATGTCATAGGATGTAGGTAGAGAAATTCCTTAACTATTATAGTTGTTTCTTGTATCCCTACTTCAGTTGCTAGCTCAATTATGTGTTGTTAGGCTTTATATACTTAGTACATATATCGTACTGACCCCCCCCCCTCATTATTTGGAGGGCTACGTTTCATGCCCATAGGTACAGATGTTCATTTTGGAGATCTGCCAGCTTAGGGTTTCTACTCAGCGATGTTGGGAGTGCTCCACTATTCCGGAGCCTAAATTTTGATACTAGCCATGTAATATGTGTATATTTATTTGTCTAGGGGTATGGTGGGGGCCCTGTCCCTCCATATGTTGTTGTTACTATTCTTAGAGGTCTGTAGACATATGTATATGTGGGTTGTTTATTAGTTTATTTCAACTTGCCTATATGGCATGTTGTAAATTTTTTTATGTTATGGCAGCCTCGTCGGCTCGTATGCCCTTTCATGATATGATACGAATGAAAGAGGCTATATGTACATGAGAAGTTTTAAGCTATTGAGGTTTTTGTGTATAGTATCACATCACACACAGTTCAACTTAAGTATAGCTGATAGATACGCATAAGGGGGTTCAGGTCGAACCCCAATCGCGGCCTACGGGGTTGGGTCGTGACAAAGATGCTCTCCCAAATATTCAATGTGGTCGAGGCCGGGGCTGGCTACTTGGATGTTTGCCACAATATACATCAGTATGGTTAAGGCCGGGGCTGGGTACCCGAATTCTCACCATAATACATTGATATGGTCGAGGCCGGGGCTGGGTACTCGTATGCTCACCATACTAGCAAGTTGACAAAGGCCAAGGCTCGGTACCTAGATGCTCACAAATAATTTATTCCCTAGTGACGAATATTCTCCTTTCCACGTAGACGCTAATAGTTTTGAGAATCTCCTTCCTAAAGAATCAACTAATAGACCGCCAAAGCTTGAACCGATGCTGAAATAGAACGATCACAAAATTAGTATCGCTGCTGCATCTCAAAAGTCGCAGTCGTGCCTAGTTATGGATAAGGGTATCTATAAAAGCAAGGTTAGCGCCTAGCTAAGGCTAAAATGACAGGCACTATCCTGCTACACCATTCTACAAGGATCTAATTCTGCCAGAGCATCTAAATCAATTTTACAGCCTACACTATGGCCAACATACTCCGCAATATAAACAACAACATAATCATTCAACTCCTCTCATAATCCTAACAGTTAACAGATAGGGTCATATGCTTCCAATTACTCGAAAAACCAGTAAAAGCCTAAAACATGATTTTTAACACCTAAGATATAAAAACAATCTAACCAACCCAGATTCCAATAATCTCAACATGCTTTCACACATTCTAGCTCAATCTAAAGAAAGAAAAGTCATAGTCTACTTATAGGCTAAACACAGGCACCCCAAATCGTTGTGCTGGAGCTTTTCCCTTCCAAATAGCCTCGAAATGCTACCACGCTATCAAAAATAGAATAAAAACATCGTTATGGTTATTTAGACACTAATTTTATAATTTTTGAAGATGGACCAATTTCGGAGTCTGAAATTGGAAATATGGGACCCATATATGGAATTCCAAAATTGACCCCAAAAACTAGTCCAAATTAGCAACAAAGCTCAAGGATCAAATTACAACACAATCCGGGGTTGGAAAACGTTATGAATCGATCATGCAATAAATTCCCACAATTTCAAGCTAAAAAAACAAGTAAGGCACCATCTTTACATAGTAATTTCTCCCAAACGAAAGCCCCATGATCTAAACCAAATACACTATGATGTTCCTTGCAAAAAACCCCACAGCTTAGCTTCAAAAATCACTAAAAATGGAGCTAAAATGGCTAAGAGACAATCTTCCACAATATAACACAATTTCAATCTAAAAATGGCTAAAGACAGTAGCTAGTTTCATAAATTCACCTCATGCGAAACCTCCACTCAAGATTCCAAGTTCACCAATGGATTCCCCATAAAATTCTCTTGAATTCAGACCTTTAAAATGCTAAATTTGAGCTTGAAATGAAGAAGAATTTGAGGCTTGAAGTTAAGAAATCGTGTTGAGTTTCTTCCATGGTATTTTATTAAAATACAAAGGTTTGGCTTCACGAACGAGGCCTATATAGGCAATAAACGCAGAGGTAAGGAAGTCTGGCCTTCGTGAACGTGGACAAAGGCCACAAATACAGAGGCAAAACACACATACCTCCACGAATGCGGAGGTCAATTTCATGGACATCCGTGTATGCAGACAAGGTCCTGCGATCTTGGAGAAAAAACTTGGATGTACCAGATATCAGATGAAAAGCTAATTTTCACCAAGTTCAAATACTCCGATGGGGTGCTCGAAATTCATTCGTAATCCCGTATGTGCAAATGAGATATGCCACCCCACCAAATTTGATATTCTGGACTTAATGGCGTAGTCAAAATTTCCATATAAGGTCATTACGACTGAAAATGGGTCTCACACATAAGGGCTATTTTGAGCCAAATTTCTCAATGGGCCTTGAAATTAGGCTGGAAGCCTCGAGAAGTGAACGAAGGGTCATTCTAGATCAAACTTGATATTTCAAAGCTAACCACGCTGTCAAAATTTTTACCCAAATGTATTTTCCAAAAATGTTGACCAAAGTCAACCATGGGCCAAATTGCAAAGGCAAAATGCCAAAAGGCCTCAAACTCATACCGTTTACCTCAATACTCATGTTGACTATACTACTAGACTAATTTGGTTATTCTGGAGCTGATGGAACTGTTATAATTTCATTCTAAGGTCATTTTCCTAAAGTTATGACCGAAGTCAACTTTTCAAGTTATAAAAGCTCTAAAATAGGGAAATGGGTCTAAAACCCAAACGAATGACTAGGCGACCGAGATACTGATGACAACAGGTCATAAATGACCTAAGGTCACTATAGGAATGTCTAAATGACAAAATGGAAGCAGTATTAGGAAAATGACCTGAAGGGTCATTACAAACACATATATAATATGGGTGTATATGGATTTGTTTGATTATAAATATTATACATTTGATAGATTGGAAACATTCTAAGGAATTGAAGAAAGAAAAAGCATTTGTGAACTAGCTTGCTTGACTTCGATTCTTCAGTTGAGGTAGGTTATGGTTTATTTTATATTATAGATAGACTCTTAATAGTAATTAATAGTCATTGAGTAATGTGTGAAAGTTACTATACATTTAATTATTGTAGCTTGTATGGTTGATAAGTTTTGGTAATTGGTCTACAATTCCAAGACTGTAAAATCTATAATCTTGAAGTTGCCCCAATCAAAAATGATTTCTTGAATAAAAAAGGCTTCATGAAATATTGTTAATAAAGTTAAATGTGATAAAAAATGATAAATTAATTATATTAAAGGATCATGTGTCACGAGCCAACATGATATATTTGGATCAGGTATCAAGAGTCGACAAGATATATTTAGATCGGGTGTCATGAGATGATATGATATTATTCGAGCGGGTGTCATGAGCCGGCATGATAATATTAAAGGAAAATAAATTAAATGATTTAATACTACCCAATCTCAAATAACTTGGTTTTTAAAAAACCGTTGTGTGGAGGCCTGAGTCCTCATGTATACTCTTGATATTGTTGACTAACTACGTAATAGTGTCATTGTCTTATCACTTGATCTTGAACTTGTTATTGCCATTTGTTAAGTGTTATGGTTGATTTCCTTCTACTACTTTATGCATTTTGATTTTTATTTTGAGTCAGTCGATGATACCTACTCAGTACATGTTTCCCGGTATTGACCCCTACATGCTCATAAATTTTGTATCAGCCTATACATAATTCATATAGATAATATCATTAGTAAGTGTAATTGAAAATACTCATATTTTACATCATGAACCATAGAAATCAAAACAGGAGAATTCATGGAAAAACACTTCAATTTAAAGGAATAACCATCAATTTATATCAAAATAGACTAATGATCATACTTTGAATCATAATTCATGTAATAGGAATAGAGATCATAAAACTCATAACATATCATACTTTAATTTGATAGAAAACTTGAGAAATTGATTGGGCTTCATGGATGAAAGGATCCATGAATCAATACCCACATACCTTAAGTGAGAACACGAATTAATTTGGAAGAACTTGAGACTTTTGATAGAAAACTTGAGTGAATTTACTTGAATTCTTCAATTGAGTCCTTGAGAGTCTTTTGTAAAGAGAGAATTATTTGAGTAGGTGAATTGTAAAAGCATGAATAGAATTAGAGGTTTAGGTTAATTTATAGAGTTGAATTAGGTCCTAAAAATGTCTAGGTTCATTAGCTAATAATTTAGAAAAAAGTCTAAAGTACCCTTACTAAAAACTAAATTCTTCCAAAAATGCATTACCAGGTCCGCGATGCAAAGCAAAGCAAGTCCGCGACGCGTCCTTGTCGCAGACCTTACTGGTTCGTGAAGTTCCTTGAGATATCTATCTTTTGATCTACGAGTTCCTAAATATCCACCGAGACTATTTTCCTGCAGGTTTTGACCTCTTAATCGATATTCCGAACTCGGATTTTCTAAAAGATTAAGGATAATGCATTACATAAGTGGCCTATTGCCAAGGCATTCTTAAGGCACTTGTGAGGATTTTGAGGGATGTTACAATATCTCGCCCTTGGAAACACTCTTCCTCGAATGAGATTCAACTAATATAGGAAAGACATGGAAAAAGGATTTAGAAACCCAACATGGACATAAGGACACTTTGAAAATGCATAGATCATGTAAACTTCATACCTAACATAAAACATAGTCCTTGAGAAAAAAATTATTTTCATGAATCATACATGTATATGAATGACATATGGAACTGCAATGTAGGAGTTTAATCGATTTAATCATGAACAACTTAGTACATTTAGGCTCGAATGAAAGGAAAGAGATACGGATAACACTTCATCATGTTCGATTCCACTTCCCACGTAGCACTCTGTACTTGTTTATTCCTCCATAACACTTTGATGGATATAACATCTTTATTCCTTAACCTTTGCACTTACCAGTCTAAAATATCAATCGGGATCTCCTCATAAGTCAAACACTCTTCAATACTCACATTATCTATTGGCACAATAGAATTTTGATCACCCACAAACTTTCTCAACATTGACACATATACCTTAGGCTACTATACCTCTATATGAAAATTTATCCCAAGAGTACTACACCTTACTACCCGTATTCAACAAACCTCGAAACCTAATAAAGAAACACACAATGCATCTTACATTCACCCATATGCCATCAACACTACATTCAAGCCTAGTTCTATTACAACTCTAATTCACTTACTTGAAACCCTTAACAAGAAGTCATCAATAGACTACTACAATTATTCACATATCTACAACCCAACATTCAAGCCTACCATTCTAAACTCTCTATGGCTTCCTTGAAGTCAACATCACTTGATAATTTTCGTGTCTGCCCTAGCATCTCTATATCCTTACTGGCATTCATTCCTACAAAAGGTCACACCAATATAGTCTTACCTATCTATTGTACATAACAAGGTCTTATCTAGCTCGTCCTCCATATCTATAACCTCAAATGGACCAAGCATGCCACAATTATAATAATACAGAACACCCACTCTTCCCCCAATCTTCCCTAACTAATCCATTGAGAACTTTGAACTTTAGTCAATAGCATTTCTCTTAAGCTATAAACATTGGGACACACAATTGACCTTGGTAATGAAATACTCCATCTTCCCCTTGTGAAAGAACCTCTATCTTTTCATCAACCATCAATTTATCATACACTACCCATTATATTTCCTAACAATCTCAAAAAAAGATCACCACCTTCATTAGCAACACACAAACTTACCCCTAAATATCGATCACATAAGGGTATTAATGAAAAAAAGATCTAGAAAGATTTCAAGACATATATTAAATCTTATAGAAAAGTAAGGAGTAATAAAAGATAATGTGGCACCTATATCAATAAAAATATAAAAATCAAGTTCAAACATCCACACTTACCCATGATCACATCAAGAGACTCAACAACCTCTTGCCTAGCTTGAAATGCATATAACCTATTGTGGCGTGCGCTGCCACATTGTTGAGCTTGTTCACCTTGAGTAGCTTTCCTTTGAGGACATATTTGTCTCCCTTGTTAGGAAATTTGGATACCTTGTGCCCCCATCTACCATATCCAAAACAAACACCCATTCCAATCAAATACTTACCCCACACTAGAGCCTTAAAACAAGAATTGAAACTACCCTTCACTACTGAATCATAACCCTTCCATTATAGAATAGACTCATTTGGAAATTGAAATATGACTCAATGATTTCTACCATCTATAGAGGCACAAGATGTATGCAACCAATCCATACTAATCATTACCATTTCAAAAAGGGAATTCACACTTACCGAATGAAACACTACATTAATTTTGGGGACCCACAGAGGGATAGGGCTGAGATCGCCGATGACTATCCTTATAATTCTTAGCAACCGATGGACAATGCCTCAACTTATGATCCTTCGCACCACAACCAAAACATACACCCAAATCGGCTAAGCAATCTCCCGGATGGTACCTTCTACACTTTTGGCAGGCAAGAAAAGCTTGACCACTATAATTGTCACCTTTATATCTAGGGTTAGGGACCCTATCCTTGTGATAATTAAGTATTAAAGGGTTATTAAAAGATTATCCATTCTCAATCCGGTCCTTCTTAGTCAATCTAGAAACCCCTTTAAGCTTTTCCTCTTCAATTTGCTCGCCATGAATCATGAGTCTAGAGATATCCATTTCTTTTTATAACATGGCCATCTTACATTCTTCAACAACCAAATTTGAAACCCCTGATATAAACTTACTCATTCAGGCTCGAGGGTCATACACCAAAGTCGGAACATACCTCGACAACTTTATAAAGTTGAGGGCATACTCCCTTGCTTCAAGTTAATAAATTCCATCACCTTTGCCTCCCTCAATTCTAAGGGAAAGAAGTAGTCAAGAAAAGGAACTTTGAAATCCTCCCAATCTATAGGGCCTCTTTCAACCCTTTTGGCCTTCTATTAGTCAAAACACACTCGAGCGACTCCCCAAAGTTAGTAGGCCTCCATCTCCGCCTTCTCTTTCGAAGACATCCCCATAATATCGGTAATCCTCTGTATAATTCATAACCAATTTTTTAGGGATCCTCATCGCCTTTCGAACCATGGAACTTAGGAGAGTTCATCCATATAAAGTCTCTAACTCTTGAAGCCGGTGTGATCATATTTAGAGTAGCAATTAATTCGTGGTTGGCTACTATGCGAGCTAGCATAGTGATAGTGGTCATAAACTCCTCATTAGTTACTTGATCGGGAAGAAGACCATTAGATTGATGGATTTGTGTTCTCAAAGGCATGTTCTAAAAATTGCAAAGAATAATTGTTATAAGGGAATGGCTTAGAGTACCACTCAATCGCACAACATAGATCATGAAAGAAGTGAGAATTCCCTAAATGCCTTATAGCCTCCTACTCATAAGTGTGGCGCACTTCACACCCATGAATAATACTCTACTTGATGCGGCATATTGGACACCTTAGGACACTTGAATAACCTTGTACTCTGATACCAAGTTTGTCACGACCTGACCTAGGGCCTAGTCATAACACGGTGATCGAAACCCCAAAGGAATCTAACCAAGCCTCGTGTATATATTATAAGCATATACAAGGTAAAATAAAAATGGAAACATCATAAGAGAGTCTAAACCATGAACAGTAAATGAAGAATGTCACATGAAAACATAGACTCAAAATATTTACCCAACTAGATGCTTGTACTCGTGAATATGGGCGGGGGCTAAGACATGTCCCTAGCTCACCCTCAAAATGAAACATAACGAAAGTCTTTGAAATAATAATTAACTCGATGACTAGTCCCCGATAAATAAGGAATCACCATAAATACCATCGGATAAAAAAGCATAACTAGCCATGTGGACGAATATGATCTTCAACATCAACCCCTACATTATGAGACAATTTAGGCAAAAGTATGAATTAGTACTTTAGAATTTACTAAGTATAAGGGCATGACATGCAACTAAATCATGGAATGCAAAGGTTAAGTAAAACACATGATTATATGGGACAAGTAAAGTCTAAAGTGCTCTTACTAAAACCTAAATTCGGCCAAAAATGCATTGCCAAGTTCGCGACGCGGAGACAAACAAGTTTGCGATGCGGACTTATTGTGGACCTTACTAGTTCATGCAGTTCCTTGAGAAATTTATCTTTTGATCTATGGGTTCTAAAAATCCATGAGACTATTTTTCTGCAGGTTTTAACCCCGTGATCGATATTCCGAATTCATATTTTCAAAAAAAATAAGGATAATGCATTACTTGAGCGGCCTATTCCCAAGGTATTCTTAAGGCACTTGTAAGCATTTTGAGGGGTGTTACAGATAACTTTTAAGACTTCTCTCCCAAGGTTCCTCAAGAGATCTACACATTCCTCAAATTTGGCTAGGGTTTCTTCAAGAACGAGTTCCTCTCTCTCAATTTCAAAGTCAATTCACCAAGGTATGTGGGAATTGATCCATGGGTTTCTTTCCCCCATGGAGTCTCAACATTTTCATCAAAAATCTCATGAATTTCAATTAGTTTTAAACCCGAATTTTTGATGAATTGTGTTGGGCTGTTTCAATTATGTTTTTATTTGTTAACAATAGCTATTATAAGTATAATTCTATATTTATTACATAATTTCAAGTTGAATTATTAATGCCCATGCATGAAGCTATTTTCAATGAAGATTTACACGAATTGTGATTTTGAAGTTTAATGATTCGAGGTATTCTCATGGTTTTCATCCAAATGTACTATGTATATGAATTTTACTCTAAATTCAAGAATGAATTATGATCATGGATTGCAATTATGTTCAAGTTATGAATTAAATGCAAGTTATAAAGAAAGGTGACTTAGGATCCTTAATTGGTGACCTAGGAACCTAATGATATAAATTATGCAAGTATGACATTGTGATGTTGAAAGGCTTATACTTAGTATGACATAAAAATGAGCTAATTTATGAATTATGAAGTTTATGAACATGATTATGATATATGTTAAGTATGATTACTATGCTATGTATTCCGTGGGATTTGACTTAGCATCGAATGATGACTTGAGGTGGGGTCTCGACCTATGGGGTCCACATATAAAGTCTCTTCTCTCATAACTATGTCCAACCATAGGATTTCTCTTTGGTCTACCTAGTGGATCAATGTACAACGTATGTACATGACACACCTAGCGGGGAAAAGTCTACCTTGGTAAGTAGATTCTACTTTCTTTCATCATATGGGAAGACATCGGGATACCATGCTATAGCTTGCATGGTCTTATTGTCTGTTATGGTTCCTATCCCACATATGTATAAGCTCCTTATCATCTTTATAATTTCAACTATGTCTATTTAATGTTTTGATCACTATGGTTTTCTTATGACTTCACTTATCCTTTCATCATGTACGTTAATTGATCATTACATCTAATGATTTGTATTGCATGACATGCCCACATACTTAGTACATCTAAACATACTAACGCATAATTGTTGCTTAGATTGCCTCATAATGTAGGGATTGAGAATAACATTCATACAAGTGATTAGTTGAGCTTCCATCCGATGGATTTTTGGTGATTCCTTATCTATTGAGGACTAGTTATGATTTCGTTCTTTCTTTCAAAAGATTTTGATTTATTTCATGTCTAGGGTGAGCTAGGGACATATCTTAGCCCCTGCCCTACTTGTCTAGTGGAGGCATTTGTTGGACAAATGTTATATAGTCTATGTAATCAAGTACATATTCCTTTTATGATTCATGATTTAAACTCTTTCCTATGTTATTTCTGCTTACCTTACCTTATGCATGCTTAAGATATGTCAAGAGGCTTGGATGGAGTCCTTCGGGGTTTCAATCATCTTGTTATGACTAGGTCCTAGTTTAGGTCATGATAGTATGCCTTGAAGTTCACACAATCGTCCAAATATGCTCTGTTTATTGTTGCCAACTCTAGAGCTCGTATGAGTAAGCTTGTATCTGGTGTTTTGGAGTAGGTTTCCACAAAAAGAAAAACCACCATATTTATCAAAGAGATGGATATTGTTTCTCCCAAATCACACGCAAGTGCATGCGGTATCACAATTACTATAGTGGGTCTTTTCAGAACTGGATTGTCGAACCCAATGGACTTTAATTAGGCTTTTGATTGTTTCTCAATGAACTAGACTATTCGTGGTTATTACAAATAGTTGAGTGTAATTATATCTAAGGTTAATCTATTAAAAACCCAATAAATAAATGACTCAAAGATTTAAATGAGGTTTAATCAAGTTAATAAAGAATTCTAGGTTTGTAGCATTTTTAGATTTTAGGCCTAACATACTTTACTATGGCATCTAATGGATCTTTAGATTTACAAGGTTGATTTTACAATCATGGTCTCTCGACCTCTAATTGACTAGTAAGTTTTGCCATCCTGATGTACAAGTTTCACCCAAATTGACGTGTTTGTCCCCATGGCATAGTGATAGCAGGTGGTATGGAAGGCACACCTCTCTCCCTTTTTTGGCTTCTGGTGCCCGGTTCCTTACCTTGTCTATGGTTAGATGACATTATAGCCTGCATTTAACAGAAAACAACATATGAGCTTCCTCAAATTTGGCCTTAAAATACAAGGCATAGAACCTCAACCAACTACCCGACACTTAAATCTTATTGTCGAATGCATGTCACAACAAGGTACTCAGACTTCCCTTATTTGAACAATTTAGGCATACATGCATTCTCAAACTATCAGAATCAACTTAATCAATTAGGGTGTACCATCTACATTACTAATTTCACGGCCCACACCTATTTTATGTTATAAAATTCCCAAAATTAGTTCGTATGCTAATCAAGAATTCGCATGACTATTCATATAAGTACAATCCCCCAAAATTCAAACATACATTCAACCTAAGATATTTTTGCAATATAAGCTAACTACCACAATATATCACAATTTGAAATGCATGTTAATCAAGGATTCACAAGAGGTGTTAATAACTAACAAACTCATCCACTCCTCTTAATTTCCAACCTAGGGTTTATGCGGCAACTTCACCCTATAAAAATTACCCACAATAAATCAAGTTCATATCAAAATCTCCATCCCCACAATAATTAGAATCTAAAAACAAGGCAAGAATCAACAATTTGATGACAAAACTCAAAGCCCATGAGATTACCATATGAAATTCTCAACCCACATCATACAAATGGTGAAATAACATATACCTAATGGTTTTTGGAAAGAAAAGTTAGAAGAAAATTGCTTGAATCTCAAAAAGCATCGTGGATTTACTAGATAAAAACAAGAATTTGAGAGTGGGAGAGGGTTTGTGATCTGTTAAAAGGAGAAAATAGATGTTTATGGTGAATTTTGGGTGTTAAAAGGGAATAGGGTCAGGTTAATATAACAAAAATGAGTAAAAACTCATCTTTTAACAAAATCTACTAGATAATTCCCTACACATTGTGGACACTTCTAGTTATTGCACCAAAATTCAAGAAATTAAAATAACACAAGAATCAGCTAGGTCCGCACTGGCACACACTTGACTTAGATCATAATTTCAATTCTGAGTGGGCGAAACATACATAGGAATTTTTTGAGCATGGAGGGACTGAGGCTGTCATGTAGACCTGTCGTGGACCCTACTATTATCGTCCACTTCATATTTATTCTTTTATTTTGTATTTTCATGTACAAATTATACTAGCCTAATTATAAAATAACAAGAAATGAAAGTGAAACAATCCTTAAAAATGAACGTATGACATTCAAATGTTAACTCTTACACCACCATACGGGTTGTCTCCCGCATAGCACCTGATTTATTATAGAGGCACGATTGAGCTCTATCTCTATTCATTTTTGAGCTCTATCTCTTACTTCTCACAATCCATATCTTGTCCAAAATAGTGCTTCACTCATTGGCCATTCACCACTACCGTGGTTGTTTTGGTGTGATCCTATAATTTTATGGCTCCATGTGATGAAGTTCATTCCACCTCAAAGGGCCCACTTCACTTAGATTTGAGCTTACCAAGAAAGAGTGACAAACGGGAGTTAAACATAAGTAACTTATGTCCTGGCTCAAATGTGCAAGCAAAAATGTTCTTATCATGCTATTTATTCATTTTTTACATATATAGTTTAGTGTTCTCATAGGCGTAGAGCCCAAATTCTTCCAGTTCATGAAGATGACAATATGCCTCCTATCTGCCATCTCCAAATCTAAGTTTATTTTTTTAATAGCCTAATGAGGTTGGTGCTCTAGCTCCACCGATAGGTGACATGCTTTTCAAAATACCATATGGTATGATAAAGTTCTAATGGGTATTTTGTACCCAGTCTAGTAGGCCTAAAGCTCTTTATCTAGCTTATTGGCCCAATCTTTCCTAGTAGCATTCACGGTCTTCAGGAGGATTTGCTTCACCCCGTGATTAGATATTTCAACCTGCCCACTTGTCTGAGGTAATATAATGTGGCCACCTTGTGACTGACACCAAACTTAGCTAACAAATTCTTTATAGTTTGATTAATGAAATTCTTAACTCCATCACCGATGATGGCTCTTGGAGTGTCAAACCTTTTAAAGATGTGCTTTTTAAGAAAAGGACTTACCACTTTTGAATCATTGGTTGGCAAGGCGATGACTTCAACCCATTTAGAAATGTAGTCTACTGCCACTAATATGTACTGATTTTGATATGATGACGGGAAGGGACCTATGAAGTCCATGTCCCACACATCAAAGATTTTTACATCCAAGATATTGTTTAATTGCATTTTATGCTTTCTCGATATTGTGCCCATCCTTTGTCTTTAGTCACAATTCTTGAAAACATTTATAGCATCCTTAAATAAAGTAGGACAAAAGAAACCAGATTGTAGTACCTTATGAGCCGTGAGTTCTGCTCCATGATGTCCTCTATAAACAGACAAATGGCAAATCTGTAGAACTTGGTGCATCTTTGATTCAGGCACAAATCTTCTAATCATTCGATCAGCACCCTTTTTGAATAGGTAAGGTTTATCCCATACATAGAATTTCTCCTCATATATCAACCTCTTTTGCTTCAGGGAGGTTGCATCTGCAGAAAACTTCACACACTATATAAATGACAACATCAGCAAACCATGGTAGTTTAGTAACTTCTAACGCTAATAAATGTTCATCTAGAAATTGTTCTTTTATCAGCCTTTGTTCACTCACATTTGATGAATCCTCTAGTCTAGATAGATGATCAACTATTTGATTTTCGCATCCTTTTCTATCCTTGATCTCTATATAAAATTCTTGACACAATAGGATCCATATGATCAACCTAGGCTTGGCATCCTTTTTGTTGAACAAGTACCTAAGAGCTTTATGGTGAGTATAAACAATAACTTTTGTACCTACCAGGTAAAGAGGAATTAGTCAAATGCATAGATAATTACAAGCATCTCCTTCTCTGTGACAATGTAATTGGATTCAGCTGAATCAAGAGTCTTGCTGGCATAGTAGATAGAGTGAAAGATCTTTTCCCTCCTTTTTCTTGGAAAAGCTCCCACTACGATATTTCTAGCATCGCACATGAGCTCAAAGGGTAGCTCCCTATCAGGAACTAGAAAGATTAGGGCTTCAGTCAGTCTCATCTTGAGGAGCTCAAAATCTTGCAAGAACATATTATCAAACATGAATTTTACCTCTTTCTCTAGAAAGAAACACATGGGCTGGTAGCAATCTTTGGAAAATCTTTGATGAACCGCCAATAGAAACCAGCATGCCCTAGGAAACTACAAACACCCTTAACTGAGATTGGAGGTAGTAGTTTGTCAATCACTTCAATTTTGGCTTTATCTACCTCTAGTCCCTTTTTGGATACGTTATAACCTAACACAATCTCCTCCTTTACGAAGAAATGACATTGTCCCCAATTCAGAACAAGATTTGTTACCTCGCATCAAGCCAGCACCTTATCTAAATTTTTCAAAGACATATCAAATGACTCCCAAAAGACTAAGAAGTCATCCATAAATATTTCTACAAAATCTTCCACCATATCATGGAAGATAGCCATCATGCATCTCTGGAAATTGGCAGGATTATTGCATAGTCCAAATTGAATAGGCTTAAATGTATATGTCCCACAAAGACATGTAAAATTAGTTTTTTCCTAGTCCTTCGGTGCAATGGTAAACTGGTTATAGCCTGCATACCCATTCAGGAAGCAATAGTACTCTTGTCCTACCACTTGATCAATGAATGGCACTTGGTAGTGATCTTTCCTCGTGGCATCATTCAACTTTCTATATTCCACACATATACGCCATTCATTCATTGTTTTGGTGGGGATTAGTTCATTTTGCTCATTAATCACCATAGTCATTCCTCCTTTCTTTGGCACACATTGGACAGGCTTACCCACTAGCATCTAGCCACTTGATTATCTCTTTCACTACCTTTTTTATGATAGGGTTTAACCTGATTTGTGGTTGTGCACTTGCCTTATCTCCTTCTTCTATGAAGATTCTATGCATGCACAACCCTACGCTAAAACCATAGATATCATCCAAATGCCATCTGATTGCCTTTTTGTGCATTTTTAACACCTTAAGGTCTTCTGTCACCTGCACATAAGACAAAGGAGACAAAAGAATTACAGGTAAAGTATTAATTGCACAAATAAAAGCATACTTGAGATGGGCTGGAAGTGATTTTAACTCCAAGTTAGGAGCTTCTTCTAAAGATTGTTTTGGGTGAAGGACCCAATTCTTTGTCTAGTGTCTCCACATTTTTCTTCCACATACTTACATTTGGAGTATCTAGCGCACTAGCGAGCTCCTTGACTTCCATGTCCCTCTTAATTCCTTGACCCACCAATAACCTCTTTAAGGGATCTTTTGATAATATACACTGGCTGCCACTTCCCTATCAATGATAGTTAGAGCAGACAACTCTTCATAAATCGCGAGAAATTTCAGTACCTGATATACATCAAAAACCTCTACTTTGTCATGTTCCCTCATAGTTCATCTACCTATAGCTACATCAATAAGTGCACCCCTTATTGCTAGGAATGGATGTCCTAAGATAAAAGGAACCTCAGGATCAAGATCAAAATCTAATATAACAAAATCAATAGGGAAAATAAGGGATCCCACCTGAACTAAAACGTCCTCAATAATACCATCAGGTTTGGCAATAGAATGATCAAATTATTGTAACAAAATGGTGGCTAGTTTAGATTCTTCCAAGCCAAATTTCTTAAGAGTACATCTAGGAATCAATTTTATACTTGCACATAAATCATAAAGACCTCTTGCATTATTGCACTTACCAATGGTTACATGTACTGTGAAACTACCTGGATCCTTCTTCTTAGCTAGGAGCTTTACTTTATTAAAAATTCTTGAACTACACTCTTCGGTGAGTTGTAACACCCCCAAAAACCGTTGTATATGGTGTTCCAATTCATGATGAAACTGGTACTTCTTCTGTATTTTGAGGATAAATTTTCATAGGTTGGTCTAATTTAGGTAATTTAAATTTCTAAATAACCCTATCATTACCTACAACCTTTGTGAGAACATAGCTTAATATTTGGAGGCTAAATAGGTCAAATGACTTAATTTTTACAAGACCTAGTGTTGTGATGAAATAAAGTATTTGTAAAAAAAATCATATATCACCGTAGGATGCTCCAAATCTATAAATTTTTGAACAACATGAAATAAGACTGCTAGAACTACCATTCATATGAGACATCAAATCTTAATTAGGAAGTTATCTTATTCAAACATAGCTCCAAAAAAGGATATTCGTAAAAAGAAGATTCATCTCACCAGCCATAGAAGATCTAGATCCATTTAATATCACCCATGACATCAATAGTCCTCCATTTGACATCACCCATAACATCACAATCCTCCATTAAATTTTCAGATTTTGTTCATAATTATTTTAATTATTATTAGGTTCCTCCTTCACACCTATAAATAACCACCTTATTTTATCATTTTGTTCATCAAGCTTTTTCAAGCAACTCTTTTCTCTATACACTTCTTTACTCATTCTCAAAATATAATTTTAGTTCTTAATAGTGTAGAAATACTATTCTGGTAATTCATATACTCCGACCAGTATGGAAAATGCTTCGGCGAGTAGAAAAGGCTAGGATTTATGATTATTCATTAAGTCCATCGATTCTAAATAAAGCTTCGGATTCCAGGTATGTAAGGCTTCAATGAGAGTATTCCTTCCACTCTTATGCCTAAAGTATTTTCATTATATGATAAATTATATTTATTTAACCAATCCTTTTCAATCTTTATTATAAGGTATGTGGTGTTTATCCATTAGGTTTTTCCACCCATTTAGTTCAAAACCATTTTAACTAAATCTCTTGATTTGAAGTAAGATTTTCTTATGGATAATTCTTCTTTCTACTTAATAGCATGAATCATGGTTAAACTAATGATTATTGGTCTATTTTGATGCAAAAATGATTTCATATGTATGAATTGATGGTTTGTAAGTAATTTCTCTATTTATCTCTTTAAAGGTTCTTGAAATTTATGGTGGATTGTTTAAAGCATAATTTTTAATTAATCAATTTCAAAGTATTTATGCATAATCTCATTTACATACAAGTTGGAAAGTTGAAGTGATTTAAACCCACCTAGTTTTACTATATTTTTAATGAAATTTGACTTGAAAGCTTTGACTCCAAATAAATATTTATGAAAGTAATGTCTATGATAAAAAGGAAGTCTTATAAAATAAAAAAATGATGAAATACTATGAATGATGGATTCTTTATGCTATAAGGACAATTATTTCATTACCCAATTCCTTAGGTCATGATGACACCTACTATAACACACTAGTAGGTAAGCCAACCCATCAACATGAAACTTCAAGTAATGGGTTTGAGGGCAGAAACTAAACAAGAGTGACGAATTATAAAGATAAGAAGAAAGAATAAGCAGAAGTAAACCAAAACATAATATAAACAACTAAAGATCCCTCAAAAAACCTGGAAGTCAAAAGTACAGAGCTGCTATAAAATAAAAGACGAGTACAAGTCCCGAAAGTAGACAAAAAATATATATAACAACTGACTAGTCTCAAAAGGCAAAAGACGGGCCATCCATACTGAAGGAGACAAGAATGATCTAAAAATGCCATGTACTCACCCTAGTCTCTGAAGATGACTGCAAAAGGCTCTATCTATCCATGGAGGTAGTTGGTGCTTGGTCCTACATCACGAAAGTAGATGCAGAGTGTAGTATGAGTACCAAGACAATAGGTACCCAATAGGCATCGTAGGAAGACTAAGTAGAAATGGTAAAAATAATATGAAAAAGAGGAATAGACTAAATAGGAGTCAACATAAGCATCAAAAAGGGGAAAGAGTACTACATATGAGAACTACAACTAACTATACCCAACTGGGCCCCCATAAGCACAGCTAGGACACTTGTGCGCAAGTTAAATAAAAACCCAGACAAACCCCTATAAGCCCACTAAGTACATAGAATAGCTACAACTACCAAGGCTAGGAATCAAGAATCGGCGATATTAGGAGCCAAAGTACTATATCATTTCCAAATCATGAATCTGTAAGAGTCAATCGATCTAGTAGTGACTTAGGGGTCGAGGCTGGGACTGTGACCCAAATACTCACCCGAATATTCAAAGTGGCCAAGGTCGGGACTGGGTACCCGAATGTTTGCCATAATACATAAGTGCGGTCGAGGGTGGGATTGGGTACCCGAATGCTCACCGTAATACATTGGTATGATCAAGGCCGAGATTGTGTACCCGGATGTTCCTCATACTAGTAAGCCGGTAAAGGCAGAGGATGAGTACCCAGATGCTCCCTGATAATTCAGAACGGAGGTCGGGACTTAGTACTCGGATTCTCACAGATAATTTATTACATAATGCCAAATATTCTATTTCCCAACTAGAATACAACAGAGTGACACTAATGTATGTCTGTCGTTATGAACTAGTGAGCAGTGAAGTCGAAGCCTCTGGACTCTACAAGACCCAAGGAATGGAGCTGCTCTTAATAGGTAGTAAAGAAATCCATGGCATCCTCGCCAAGGGCTGCAGAAAATATCAGGGGTGACAGCCTCTGAAATACCCCTAACATCTTCTAATCCTATAATGACATTATAATCTCTGAAACTGTTGGCGGGGGTGCAACAACTGGTGGACGCAGGTGAACCTCAGGTGCTGGCTAGATGGGTGGATCCCGCGGTGCTGGTATGACTGCTACTAGGGTCGGGGCCTGTAGAGACATGAGGAGCTAGACAATCGCTACCTGTAGTGCGGGGGTCATAACTAGTGCAGCTGGAGGCTTTGCTGGTGGTGGTGCTCCCTTTGGCTGAGTAGGAATAGGAGCGTCCTGATGCTCCTCTACTTGCTCTGGCTCTATCTCTGCGTCGGGAG
This sequence comes from Solanum dulcamara, assembly GCF_947179165.1. Classification (NCBI taxonomy): domain Eukaryota; kingdom Viridiplantae; phylum Streptophyta; class Magnoliopsida; order Solanales; family Solanaceae; genus Solanum; species Solanum dulcamara. Next base: position 41,725,098 of record NC_077237.1, on the reverse strand, counting down.
ATGGTGTTTCTCCCCTACCTGTCCCATGAGGACGACTCTAGGCAGGCCAGTCCTTGGTGTATTATCACGACTGGTGGTACTGCACATATGAACCATCCCTATGAAAGAGTGGAACAAATGATATTTCACGAAATCAATAAGACACAGCACTGCAAAAAATGATACAACGTAGAGAATATTCCTAATGACATCTTATAGCCTCCTGAAGATAAGTTACGGACGTCTCCGTACCCATCCACGAGACTCTACTAGACGTTAGATCTGTACAAGTGATTCCAATGAACCTGGGGCTCTGATATCAACTTTTCACGACCTAATTCCTTAGGTCATAATGACACTTTCTATAACCCACCAGTAGGTAATCCAACCCGTCAACCCAGAACTTCAAGTAATGGGTTTTAGGGTAGAAACTAAATAAGAGTGATGAATTATAAAGATAAGCAGAAACAATAAGCAGAAGTAAACCAAAATATTATATAAACAACTAAATATCCCTTCCAAAATCTAAAAGTCACAAGTATAGAGCTACTACAAAATAAAAGATGAGTACAAGTCCCAAAAGTGGACCAAAAATATATATAACAACTGACTAATCTCAAAAGGTAAAAGATAGGTCATCTATACTGAAGGAGACAGGAATGATCCAAAAATGCCAAGTACTCACCTTAGTCTCCGAAGTTGACTACAACAGGCTCGATCTATCTTCGGAGGTAGCTGGTGCTCTTTCTTGCATCTCCAAAGTAGATGCAGAGTGTAGTATGAGTACAAAGACAATAGATACCCAGTAGGCATCATAGGCCGACTGAGCAGAAAAGGTAAAAATAATATAAAAAAGAGGAATAGCCTAAATAGGAGTCAACATAAGCATCAAAAAGGGGAAAAAGTACTACCTATGAGAACTACAGCTAACTATACCCAACTGGGCCCCCATAAGCCCAGATGGGACACTCGTGCGCAAGTTAAATAAAAACCCAAATGAACCCCTATAAGCCTGCCAAGTACACAAAATAGCTACAACTATCAAGGCTAGAAACCAAGAATCGGCGATATTAGGAGCTGAAGTACTATATTAATTCCGAACCCAGAATTTGTAAGAGTAAATCGATCTAGTAGTGACTTAGGGGTCGAGGCTGGGACTGGGACCCAAATACTCACCCGAATGTTCAAAGTGGCCAAGGTCGGGACTGGGTACCCAAATGCTTGCCATAATACATAAGTACAATTGAGGACGAGACTAGGTATCCAGATGCTCACCGTAATACATTGGTATGATCAAGGCCGAGACTGGGTACACAGATGCTCATCATAATAGCAAGCCGGTAGAGGCTGGGACTGAGTACCCAAATGCTCCTTGATAATTCAGAATAAAGGTTGGGACTTGGTACTTAGATTCTCACAGATAATTTATTCCATGATGCCACACATTCTATTTTTCAACGAGAATACAATAGTACCAAAATTCTTTTCCCAAATAAGTCAACCGATATGCCGCCAGAAGTGGAACCGGAGCCAAAGTCAATAATTACGAAATCTAGTGTTGTCGATGCATCATGAAAGTCATGATTATATTAATTTATGGATAAGGATATTTTTAAGAGAAAGGTAACGCCTAACTAAGGCAAACTACCAGGCACTAGCCCGCTACACCATTCTACAAGGATCTAAGTCCACCAGAGCGATGTCGGGACATCTAAAGCAAGTTTACATCCCTATACTTAGGCCAACACACCCTAGAGTATCAAAAACATTCTTATTCAACTCTCCTTATAATACTAACAAATAACGACAAGATACACATGCTTCTAAATATCCGGAAAACCCGATAACAAGCCTAAAGCATGATTTCTAACACCTAAATTATACAATCAAACTACCCAACCCAAATTCCAACTATTTCAACATTCTTTCCCACATTCCATCTCAATCTAAAGAAAGGTAAAATCATAGCCTACTTGTAGGCTAAACACGCGGGCTTCAAATCACTATGCCGGAGCTTTTCCCTTCCGAACTACCTCGGAATGCTGCTACACTATCAAAAAAAGAACCACAACGTTAATACGGTCGTTTAGACACTAATTTTATAATTTTTGTAGACGAACCAATTTTGGGGTCCAAAACAAAAATTATAGGACCCGCATACAAAATTTCAGATTTGATCCCCCCAAAAAGGTTCCAAACATTACCCCAAGCTTACAAATCAAATTTAAAACATAATTTAGGTTGGAAAACTATGCGGGATGAGCATGCAATAAAAACTCATAAATTCTGACTAAAGGATCAAAAATTGCAGCATCAAAATCAGCAAATTCTGAAAATATGAGACTCTTTTAAGCCAAAAAATTATACTATGATGATCCTTGTGAAAAACCCCATAATCTAGACTCAAGAATCACTCCAAAGAGAGTTATATTGACCAAGATACACTCTTCTAAAATTCAGCAAAATTTCATTCCGAAAATAACTAAATCACTAACTAAACATGTATTTTTACCTCAAACGAAGCTTCCTCTCGTGTTTCTGAGATCACGAAAAGATTCCTCATGAAATTCTCTTGAATTTAGACTCTTGAATCACCAAAATCGAATTTATATAGGTAAAGAAATAATTTCTCAAAGTTTTTTAAAAACTCAATCCAAAAATGGACACTGCTGCAAATAAAATCACAATTTTTACCTAAATCGAATGCTCCAAATCAGTTTTCAATCTCTACAATGTGTTCTCCACGAAAAATTTCATAAGTTTGCCTTTTGAATGACCCAATTTGGAGCTCTAATGCTCATGTTATTGGGTTTTCAATTGGACAAAATGTCCCCAAAAAAAGCTTTTGCTGCTGTAATTTTTTTTTTTCAGATTTTGGATTTTCCAAAATCTCCGATGGGGTGCTGGAGTTCATTCGGAATCCAAAAAAAATAAACCAGATATGCTACTCCACTATATTTGACGTTTTGGACTCAATGACACATTCAGAATTCCCATATGAGATCATTTTTTTAAAAAGTGGGTCCCACACCTAAGATCCATTTTAAGCCATATTCCACAATAGGCCTCGATATTAGTCTGGAAGCCTCAAAAAGTGAACTAAGGGTCGTTCTAGACCAAAATAAACCTTTCGGCACTAACCGCACTGTTAAAATTTCCATTCGAGCATTTTTTCCAAGAATGTTGACCAAAGTCAATCATAGGCTAACTTTCAAAGTCAAAAGTCAAATGACCCCAAACTCATATTGATTGCCTCGATAATCATTCCAATAGTGCTACAAGCTTAATTTGGTCATTCTGAAGCTAATGGAACCATCAGAATTTAAATTCGAGATCTCACTGACCCAAAACTCAAAAAGTCACAACTAAACCAACTTAGGCGTTCAAAATACCAAAAAGGACTCGGGACCTCTAAAAATTCAACCAACACTTTTTCTAGACCAAAAAGCATCTCCTGAATTCAATGGAATCGTCGAAATTTTATTCCGAGCATCAAAACTCTAAAAGTTGACCAAATTCAAACCTTGGCTTAAAGTTTCTGAAATTGTCAACTCAAGGCATCAAATCTTCATTACAACTCCAAAATTGATTTCGTAAAGTCTTCTATGCCAATTTTGACATTTGACAAAATTCCATTTCGAGACCTGTAGCTCTGATTGACCCCAAATACCACTTTTTAATACTTAAAACTTATGAAAACTCAAAGTTTCCAAAGACTTAAATTTTCATAGGATTTTCTAAAAATCAACAGCCGATACCAATCAAAAATGACTCAGGGCAACTAAAGGGAGGGAAAAATGGTCATTTTACAAAAATAATCATCTGGGTCATTACAAATTCTTTCATATTTGAATCACTAACGGTTTTAATGAGATATTCCATCGAATGTGATGTTTTGAATTCTCAAATTATATGTTATGACTTTTTTGAAGTATTAAACTATTTCATGGGATTGACATACCATCAAATGGGTCATTGAGGTGGGATTCGGTAAGGAAATCCTAATAGCAACCCCTTGTCTTATTAACTATGTGTCAACATAGGTGCCCTTGTGGTCTTAGGCTAATGGATCCACGAAAGCCCTTAAAGTTAAAGTTAAAATATAAAGTTGATGGAGTTTTACCATAGGCAAATAGACTCCCCGACCAATGTATGGGTTATGCTGGATTCCATGTAATAGCTCACATGGTATTAATGTCGGTTATAGTCAACTTCCCACAAATGAATGTTTCAAATGTTATTTATATGATTACTCATGCATGTACATATCCACATTTGTATGATTTAAATTATATCTACTTTATTACTCATGCATGCACTAATTTATGTACTTTACCTTATAAATGTCCTAAATATTTTACTTTGTAATGCATGCCTACATACTTAATACATTAAAAGTACTAACGCATATTTTTTTGCCTATATGATATCATCGTGTAGGGACCGATGCTCCTCCTCGTTATCCTCCACGTGGCAAGTTGAGAATTCATTTGAAGGCTATTTTTGGTAAGTTTTTATGTTTTGGGAATAATACTCATTTGTCTTTCTAGCTTATGATATATTGAGATCTTTAGACACTTACTATGACATTTTTTTCTATTATAATTGAGGATGAGCTAAGAACTTGTCTTAGCCCCGTTAAATCTAAAAGTTAGAGGTATTTTGGACATATGTAAGTTGAAGATTTACTAATATGATTTCCGCTTCTTTATTTATTTTTATTACCTATAAAAGGCTAAAATAATGCTAAGAGGCTTGGTTGAGGTACTTTCGGGTTCCTCATTAGCCATGTCACATCTAGGCCCTAGGCTTGGGTCATGATAAACTTGGTATCAGAATCTGAGGTTTTGAATGGTCCTTGGAGTCCAACATACCACGTCAAATAGGATCTTTTTCATGGTTGTGAAGTTCACCATAACTGTGAATAGGATACTATGGGATGATTAGGAAAGTTCACTTTTTTTAAATTCATGTCGTGCCTTAGAGTGTCCTAAGATTTCCTCTAACTAACGCCCCATTTCATTGTACATAGCTAATGACTCGTGGAAGAGAACCTCCTAGAGAAAGGGTTGACGATGAGGACCAAGCTCTTTCAGTTCCCAATAACCAACATCATGAGGAAGGGGTAATCCATGCCAAGTTTTGCAATATCATTATATTGTTTACTCAAGTCGTAACCAACTGAGGGAATCAAGGTGTTCCTCCTCCCCAAATGCAACATCCGGCCTCTAGGATTCGGGATTTCCAAAGGATGAATCCACCTGAGTTCGATGGTTCTAAACTAGATAAGGACTCTATAGAGTTCATTAATGAGGTGTACCTAATTATTCTATCATGGGTATACCACCGAATGAGAAGGCTGAGCTAGTATCCTATCTACCTAAAGGTGTGGGTCGAGTGTGGTATGAAGAATTGGTTGTTGAAAGGGATGAAGAAATGGGGACAATAAGATGGGAATAGTTCAAAGGTGCCTTCCTAGACCATTTTTCCCATTAGAGCAAAGCAATGCCAAAATCCAAGAGTTCATCAACCTCCGTCAAGGGAGTATGAGCGTGAGGGAGTATGCTCTCAAACTTACTAAGTTTTAAAAGTATGCTCTCTTTATGGTCTCCGACCCAAAAGCTAGGACGAGCAAGTTTATTTCCAGTATCTCAAGCTTGGTGTCCAAGAAGTCTAAAATGACCATATTGGTCAAGGAGATAGAAATATCTCGGTTAATGACTTATGCAGAAAAATTAAAGAAGAGAAGATGAGAAAGAGATCAAGGGGGTTCAAAAAAGCTAGAGTAGATGGTAGAGGGTTTAACCCTCAAAGGTCCAGTTATGATAATAATGGCAAAGGCCAAGGTGGTCAATGGTTTGTGGGACAATGTTCCACCAATAATCCTCCTCCAACGTTCAACAAGGACAAGGATGCTAACCCAATGGTTCCAAAAGAGCATGTTAGTGATCAAACATTCCCCGCTTATAAGAAGTGTGGAAGGACTCACAAAGGGGAATGCTTATCCAGATCCAATAAATGCTTCAAGTGTGGCAAGATGTGCTCCTATGCTAGGGATTATAGAGGTGGTGGTGGTAGACCTCAAGGCCAAATTGCTCATGACCAACAAGCCCAAGGAGGTGGCCAATGCACCAACTACATTTATGCCTTGCATAGGAGACAAGAGGTCGAGGACACACCCAATGTCGTTACTTGTATGTTAAAGGTCTTTACTTTTGATGTGTATGCATTATTAGATCTGGGTGCAAATTTATCAATTATTACTCCATTTTTTTCTAATAGGTTTGATGTGTCACCAACAATGTTATTAGAGCCTTATTTGGTATCTACCCCCATTGGAGAGTCGGTTGTTGCCAGAAAGGTCTATAGAGGTTGTCCCATATCTATCTTGTATAAATTTTTTCTTTGTGATCTCATTGAGCTTGACATGGTAGATTTCAATATCATTCTTGAGATGGATTGGTTACATGGATCTTATGTTTCCATAGATTGTAGGACTCATCGAGTGAAGTTGCAATTTCCAAATGAGTCTATTATTGAGTGGGAGGGTCATGATTCGGTAATGAAGGGTAAGTTCATTTCTTATGTTAAGGCCTTAAAATTGATTACTAATGGTTTTATTTACCATATTATGAGGGTTAGGGATGTCGATTCTGAAAGTCCTCCTCTTGAGTTGGTTCCCGTAGTTAATGAGTTCTCCGATGCCTTTTTCCATGATCTTCCCGCTGTCCCTCCCAAAAGGGAAGATGATTTTTGTATCGATCTCCTCCCCGATACCCAATCTATCTCTATTTCTCCTTACCGGATGGACCCAATGGAATTGAAAGAGTTGAAGGAACAATTAAAGAAGTTGTTAGAAAAGGGGTTCATAATACCAAGTATTTCACCATGGGGTGCTCCGGTGTTATTTGTGAAAAAGAAGGATAGGTCACTTCAAAAGTGCATATACTACCGACAATTAAATAAGATGACTATTAAGAACAAGTACCCAATCCCTAGAATAGATGACTTGTTTAATCAATTCCAAAAGGCATGTCACTTCTCTAAGATCGACCTTTAGTTTGGCTATCACCAACTATGGGTGAGGGAGTGTGACATTCCCAAAACATTTTTCCGGATAAGGTATGTTCATTTTGAGTTTGTGGTGATGAGCTTTGGGTTGACGAACAAACCGACGGTGTTCAAGTACTTGATGAATAGGGTGTTCAAACCTTACCTTGATACTTTTGTGGTAGACTTCATTGACTAGATTTTGATTTACTCTCGGAGTGAGAAAGAACATAAAAATCAGTTGAGAATTGTGCTTCAAACATTGAGGGATAGGCAATTGTTTGCAAAATTTAGGAAGTGTGAATTTTGGTTGAAGGAGGTGGCATTTGTTTTCCACATAGTATCTGGTGATGGGATCAAGGTTGATCCTAAGAAAATGGAGGTAGTCAAGAATTGGCCTAGACCATTGTCTCCTTCATACATTAGGAGCTTCTTGGATCTAGCCGGATAATATAGAAGATTCTTCAAAGGATTTTCTTCCATCTCATCTCCTATGATGAAATTGACCCCCCAAAAAGCCAGAATTCCTATTTTAACAGTTTGGGCTGATTTTTACTAATTTTCCTATTTAGTTTTAATGTGTTGAACTATTGAAATTAAGTAGATATTTTATTATGTATTTAAGGTATATATGCTCTTGTATAAGACAAGATGAATTATTTGAAGAAGGGGATTTTGGTTGGTCTATGGCATAGACGATTTGAACTTTGCAAATTATGGTAGAACATATGTTGTGGTAAATCACCAAGGTTTGTGTATAAATTTGAACTTGAAATCTCTTTATCTTCTAGAAATTTTTAAATATCTTGATGGGTTTCTTCCTTACTCTTCATCTTATAGCATTGTATGGTTATTATCTCAAGTATGGCAAAGATTTTACTAATCGCCCACTTGTAGAATTGCTTGATCATTTTGTATTCTTATTAGGACTTTATCGTTCTTGTTGCGGTGACTCTTTCATCGATATAGGCATGTCTCTTGATTTGTATCTTTCCAATCTTGACTTTGGATTTTTATTCTGTCTTGATGATGGACTTTTTTACATTTTCTAGTACGAGTGGAAAGCCACATTCAACATGGCTCTTGATTCTCTTGATTATTGGGTGAGAACCTATCTTTTTTAAGGGCTTCTTTCCTCTTGATATGGGCTTCGTTCCATCTTGATATTGATTATGCTTAGTGTAACAGCATGACGTACATATTGGGTGAAATTGGTTATTGGAAAAACTCTCTTGAATTGATTTATAAGCTTTCTTGACACTTGAGCCTTCGAATATGGATATCAATATTTTGAAACTCTTCAAGGTTTGATATTTGATATTCTGATATACTTGGTTACTTGATTTGTATAGTTCCATTGAGCTACCTACTACGGATAAGGGAATTGGAGAATCTAACAGCTCCAATCCCAAGGTTTATGAACCACTAAGCTTTATGATTAGCTATAGTTGTTTCCTATTTTAGGTAATGTTCGGGAAGAGCACTGAAGTTGGTGAATTGGAGTAGCATTTTTGGGAACTTTAGTGAAGATCACATTTGCATATGTATCTAGGTCTTGTAAAACTTTGGGGACTTATACATGATCCATATGTCACACTTATGTATGAAATCCCGGAGGCTTGTTGAACAAAAGATCGTATGCTTGTAACTTGAACTTGAAAACATGCTTTGCTATTTTAGAGTGTACTCTCAACCCATGTCATGCCATGTACTTGACTTACATTTTTCCTTGTAATTATATACAATAAAAGATGCTAGTTTCTGTGATAATCACAAGTTTGTGTTTCGTGTTTGTGTTTCTTATGGAACCTGCAGTGGCATTGATTTAAAAATATAAATTCCAAAATGAAGTTCTTAAATGTGGACTACTTGAGAAGGGCATTACCATCTTAAATTGATACTCTGATATCGTATTTCATCTAAGAAATTTTTTGCAGGGTACAATGAAAACAAAAACGTCGCACTTTCAACCCTTGTTCGCATGGGCCTATTTCTGCTATTAAATATTTTGTGAATATCTTTTGGCATAAATTCAAGTCAAGGAAAAATGTAAGTCAAGTACAAGGCATGACATGGGCTGAGAGTACACTCTAAAATAGAAAAACATATTTCCAAATTCAAGTTACAAGCATACGATCTTGTGTTCAACAAGCCTCCAGGATTTCATGCATAAGTGTGACATATGGATCATGTATATGTCCCCAAAGTTTTACAAGACCTGGATACATATGCAAATGTGATCTTCACTAAAGTTCCCAAAAATGCTACTCCAATTCACCAACTTCAGTTCTCTTCTTGAACATTACCTACGATAGGAAACAACTATAGCTAATCATAAAGCTTAGTGGTTCATAAACCTTGGAATTGGAGCCGTTAGATTCTCCAATTCCCTTATCCGTTGTAGGTAGCTCAATGAAACCATACAAATCAAGTAACCAAGTAACCAAGTATATCAAATATCAAACCTTGAAGAGTTTCAAAATAGTTATATCTATATTTGAAGGCTCAAGTATCAAGAAAGCTTATAAATTAATTCAAGAGAGTTTTTCCAATAACCAATTTCACCCAATATGTACGTCATACCATTACACTAAGCATAATTAATATCAAGATTGACCATACCCCATATCGAGAAGGACCGAAGCCTCAAAGCAAGAAGAGTCGTCACCCAATAATCAAGAGAATTAAGAGTCAAGTTGAAAGAGGCTTTCCACTCATACTCGAGAATAGACAAAAGTCCATCCTTAAGACGAAATACAAATCCAAGGTCAAGATAGGTAAGATCCAAATCAAGAGGCATGCCTATATCGATGACAGAGTCACCACAACAAGAAGGATAAAGTCTCAACAAGAAAGAAAAATTATCTAGAAATTCGTACAAGTGGGTGATTTAGCAAAGGTTTTGCCACACTTGAGATAATAACCATATAATGCTATAAGATGAGGAGTAAGGAAACAACCAATCAATATATTTCAAAAGTTCCAGAAGATAAAGAGATTTTAAGTTCAAGTTTATACACAAACCTTGGTGTTTTATGGCAACATAAATTCTATCATAATTTGCGAAGTTCGAATCGTCTACACTATAGACCAACCAAAATCTCCTTCGTCAAACAATTCCTCTTGGATTGTACAAGAGAATATTTATAATAAATACATAATAAAATATCTAGTAAGTTCAATGGTTTATCACATTAAAACTATTCTATTCATGAGCTCTAAGCATGATTCATGATTCATAATTCGTGTTTACTTCTGAATGTTAAGACTCTTAAAGTAGTTAAGCTCCTATTCCTCAAGTCTTGTGTATGCTGAAAGGTAGTGTATGTAAAGCCTATCCTTTCCTTTATTTTGTCATGTCTTCGAGTTAAGTAATGAATGGTATGAGCTTGAGGGTAAATCTACTCATAAATGCCAAGCTTAATTCACGATCCTTATTTACTTCTTAATGAAAGCATTCTTACAATAATCGAACTAGGGCTTCTCAAGCCTTCCATACATTAGAAAGGGGTGAGTATGTGAAGCTACCCTTTCTTCTCATTTTGCATGACTTAGATGTAAGTATTATGTATATGAAATTGGGAGTTATTCCACTCTTAAAACTTTGAGTGTGATTTAAGGCTCTTGTTCACTTCCTACTAATTAGAACTCCTGTCACAAGTTGAGTCATTACTTTTCAAGTCTTCCATATGATAGAAAGTGGTACATGTAAAGCTTGTCCTTTCCTACTTCTAGAAAGACTGGACTATAGGTACTATAGAACATGGATTTGGAGATAGATCCATTTATAGATTCTGGATGTAACTCATGACTTGTACCCACTTTTGAATGATAAGGGCCTTGAAGTAGTTGAACTATGAGCCTTGAGCCTCCTATAGGTTGAATAGTGTTGGGATGTGTAAGCTCCTATATCTAGGGGCTCTTAAACATGCTTTATGGAGATATCTGAGGGATTTTTGATATGTTATAGAGTTTTACATGCACGTATATACATTATGATATATATGGATTGGGTTGTCGTACCTCAATATTGTTATATGATATACGTATTGGGCCATCGTACCTCGGCATTATCATGTGATATACGAATCGAACCGTCATTTCTCGGTACTATTACATGATATGTAGATTGGGCCATCATTCCTCGGTATGTACTTGCTATATACATGGATTGGGTTGTACGTTCCATAGAGCTAATGGCATATATATGCCTATCATGATAGATGATGTATTTGTAATACCGAGTCCTCGAGCGGGCCGGATACGGTACGTGATAATGGTATACATGACTTTATTTTGTGAGGTGCAGGTACAGTACCCTATTAAACGTTATGCTTGGTTTCCTGCATCCCTATTTCAGTTGTTATCTCTGCTATATTATGCTTATATACTCAGTACATATATCGTACTGACCCCTTGTTCTCTGGTGGGCTGCGTTTCATGCCCGTAGGTACAAACATAGGTTTTGGGAGTTCGCTAGCTTAGGATTTCACTCAGCAAGTGTGGAAGAAGCTCTATTGATTCAGAGCTGAGTTGTGGTACCAAACCACCTATGTATATATTTGTTTAGTTAGGGGTATGACAGGGGCTTTGTTCTGCCATATGTTACTATTAATGTTTTTAGAGGTCTGTAGACATGTATGTGGGTTATACGTTTAAGTTCTATTCAGTTATGTCTACATGATATATTGTAAATATTAAGATAATATGGCATCCTTGTCGGCTTGCACGCCCTTTCATGATAGGATACAAATGAAAGAGGCTACAAGTATATGAAAATATTATGCCCCACTTGGGTTCTTATGTATAGTTCTTATATTGATTGTTACATCTGATAGTTATGTATACCAGGGTCCAGGTCGGACCCCAGTCGCGGCCTATGGGGTTGGGTCGTGAAAGTCCTAGCTGGGCTTATGGGAGTCCAGTTGGGTGCAGTTAGCTGCAGTTCTCTTAGATAATACCTTTTCACTTTAGATTTTTATTATGATTCCTATTTAGGCTTACTCCTTATTTTCATATTATTTTTATCTTTTTTTCTCAATTGACCTATGATGCCTACTGGGTACTTATTCTCTTGGTACTCATGCTTCACTCTACATCTACTTTCGTAGCACAAGATCGAGTACCAGTTATCGTCGCGAATAGATCAAGGCTGTTGCAGTTAGCTTCGGAGACTAGGGTGAACATTTGGTGTTTTAGGATTATTTCTGTCTCCTTGAATATGGATGACCCATCTTTTTCTTTTTTGAGACTAGCCAGTTGTTGTATATATTTTGTGTTCTACTTTTGGGACTTGTACTTGTCTTTTATTCTATAGTAGCTCTATACTTATGACTTTTCAGGTTCTAGGAGGGATCTTTAGTTGTATATATCATGTTTTGGTTTTGTTTCTTCTTATTTATTCTGTGTGGGTTAGAATTTTCCATTCATTGTTCGTTTCTTCCCTCAAACCCATTACTTGTCATTTCGGGTTTATAAGTTGGCTTACTTACTGGCGGATATAGTAGGTGTCATCATGACTTGAGGAATCGGATCATGACAAGTTAGTATCAAAGCCCCAGGTTCACCGATATCACTTATACAGAGCTAACATCTAGTAGAGTCTTGTGAACGGGTGCAGAGGCGTTTGTGACTTATCTTCGAGAGGCTATAAGATGTCTTTAGGAACGTGTCTCTTTTGTATTATTATCGTACAGAGTGTATCTTATTAGTTTCTAAAAATCTCACTTAACTTATTCGTATATATCTACATATTATTCCCCTCGACTGAGTATGAGTCAAGAGACCTTAGTTGAGCCGTTGTGTGTTTCAACCCCTATACATGATTCTTTAGTAGTGGATCAGGTCTTTAGATCTTGTATGGTGGCTATTCAGCGGCGAGACACTAGGGTTGATCTTATTTTGCTTAATATGGTGGATTTTGATTTGGGCATTGACTGTTATACCCTCACCGCATTGTGTTGTATTGCTATGCCAAGATCGTTACCTTAGCCATGCTAGGTATTTTGCTGGTACTATGGATGGGCTCTTATAGTCGCACGCCTGTTGAGGTGATCTCTTTTGTTCGAGTTTGGAGGTTAATGGCTAGCAGATGTTAGGAATACTTAGCTTGTGTTAGGGATGTGAGTAGGGAGATCCCTACGGTTGATTTAGTATCTATAGTCCTAGAGTTTGTAGATGTATTTCCTGCCGACCTGCCTAGTTTTCCTTTGGATCGCGATATTGACTTTGCCATTAATTTAGAGCTGGGTACTCATCCTATTTCTATTCCACCGTACCATATGGACCCTCAGAGCTCAAGGAACTTAGTATTCAGCTTCAGAATCTCTTGGATAAGGGATTCCTTCAGCCTAGCATACCGTCTTAGGGTGCCCCAGTCTTGCTCTTTAAGAAAAAGAATGGTACTATGAGAATATGTATTAATTACAGGTAGTTGAACAAGGTGACGGTAAAGAACCATTACACTATGCCTAGGATTGATGACCTATTCGACCAGCTTCAGGGTGTCGTGATGTTTCTTAAGATTGATATCAGATTTGACTACCACTAGTTGAGGATTAGGGCAGCAGACGTCCATAAGACCGCATTTAGGACTTGTTATGGCCACAATGAGTTCCTAGTGATGTCTTTTGGGTTGACTTATGCCCCTTCCGCAGTCATAGACTTGATGATTTGGGTATTTAGGTCATATTTGGACTCATTTTCCATAGTTATCATCGATGACATTCTAGTATACTCGCAGAGCCAGGATGAGCATGAGCAATATTTGAGAGTAGTGCTTCAGACTTTGAGAGATCAGTGCAAGTTTTTGCTGGTGTCCATAGCATTCTTGGGGTACGTGGTGTCCAAGAATAGAATTACGGTAAATCCAATGAAGATTATGGCTATTCATGATTAGGCCAGGCCCACCCCTGTGACTGAGATTCATAGCTTCGTTGGATTGGTAGGGTACTATAGGCATATTGTTGAGGGTTTTTGTACCATAGAAGCACCTTTGATTCGGTTGATTAACTAAGATGTTCCGTTGGTATGGTCGGAGGAGTGTGAGAGGATCTTTCTAAGATTCAAGGAGTTGCTTACCACCTCTCCTATATTGACTCTTCTAGTTAAAGGCGAGGGATTCACTATTTATTGTGATATATCCAGTGTTGGTTTGGGTTGTGTACTTATGCAACAGAGCCAAGCTATTGCTTATGCATTAAGGCAGCTTAAGTTTCATGAGCACAACTACCCCATTCATAACTTAGAGTTGGCAGTGGTAGTTTTTGTGCTTAAGATTTGGATGCACTACCTATATGGAGTTTGATGTAAGATCTATATTGATCACAGGAGCCAGGGCAGTATCATGGTTTTATGCCACATCCAGTTAGAGGTAGTTCTCAAAGTGTTGCTGGTGTTGCTTCAGGTGTTCAGACCGAGGTCTGTCAAGATCCGTTCTATGCTTCCACAGGTCAGCATTGAGGATCCAGGTATTGGCTGCAGTTGCCTGATTTCCTTTTTTTCTCTATATTTTCCATTTTTTGTGGTTTAGGGGTTTTCATATCCATACATGTCAATTTGTTTTCTTAGTTACCTTCTTACTGTTGTGACTGCCTTATCTGGACTCATGTTCATGTGTTGTAACTTTGTAGCTAATTTATTTTAGTTGTGGATCAACTATGTCGATTTCCTATTTTGAGTTATGGCGGTTGAGCAACTCCCCGTGCCTTATCTTGGTGGTTTTGTTTCTAGTTTACAACTGGGCTAGTTGGCTTCTCCTTTTGTATCCCTTACCGTTGATTTTACGACAGTGTCATTCCTTGTTAGATAGGTGGCTAGACCTGCTTTGTTTGGTGCTAGGAGTTGTTCTGCTGGTGGTTTTGGTTGGATTAGAAGCTTTCCATAGTTAGAGGTTGTCCCTTTGGGTTAGTGGTTGAATGGTTCTTCGTACAATTATGCTTAACTAGATTTGATTTGATTTGTAACCCCCCCGCCATTCTAGATTTATTGGCTAAGACGGTTGTCCTTATTATTTTTCCTCGATTAGTTCATAGCTAAAAGGTTGGTTGTCAAGGTAGTATGTGATGGAGGTGTAGCATCTTTGAGGTTATGATAGATTTTTCTTGTTGATTCCTCTTTATGCCTTATTGGTATTTCCAATCCTTAGACAATGGAGTTAAGATTTACTCTCTTTTACCTATCTGATGGGGAAGTTGGTTGGAAATCTCATATACAGGATGTGGTTAAGGTAATTCGAGGAGTGTGGGATTTTGAATTTGTTCAGGATGGAAAGCCTGATTTCGGCATAATCGGTAGATTGCATTGTTTGTGAGTGGGAGTTGATGCACTTGGACTATTACTGATCAATTGTCCATGCTTGTATGCCGCCTACCGGCTTGGTTTCCCTTGGACTAGTAGGATTGGATCAGACTTAAGGAGGTAGAGTGTTTTATGGGCACACGATGCCAGTTTTTTAGAAATTTCTATGGTAGAAGTGAGTCACTGGGGTTGAACTCAATGTGGTCTAGTCGTTGACAGTACCATCGACCTTTGGAGTGGAGTGTTTAGTTCTAGAAAGTGAGTTTCAGCTTGGGTTTTTGGTTTTTCAAGTTGAGATTGGGATTTCGGGCTTTGCCCGGGGTATTTCCTTATTTTATTTGATTTCATCCTTCGATTTTCAGATAGAGTATGTAACTCCTTTGAGGATAGTATTGTATGGTTTGGTAGGCAATTTTTGGATGGCGTTCAAGGTTTTCAGGATAGCTAAGGACCGGCAGAATGCCCTTAGTGTCTTAGAGAAAAGGATTTGGAAGCATAGGATAAGTATTTGGAATTTTGAGTGAGTTGTATCTGCCATGGACCTACATTTCTCATTTTGGTGGTTTTGGTTTAGTTTGGTCGTCCTTAGTTAAAATCCGGTGTTTTTGGTAAAGTTTGGGCTAACGACGAGAGTTGGAGCCCAAGAAAGAACTGGAGGATTTTTTAGAGTTGGAAGTGAATTTGAGGATTTTCCTCTCAGACTAAGTTCTGTGATGGTATTGTTCGACCTGAGAGGGTGTCCGAGGTCTGGCAAAGCGTGCTAGCCCGTAACCCTAGTCCTTTCATTCCTCCAGGCTATAACTGTATTTTTAGTTTCGTGGACAAAAGTTATTTTAGCAGTGGATGATGTAATCACCAACTGTAACACCCCTCAAAATGCTCACAAGTGCCTTAAGAATGCCTTGGGAATAGGCCGCTCATGTAATTCATTATTCTTAATCTTTTTGGAAAATACAAGTTCAGAATATCGATCAGGGGGTCAAAACCTATAGGAAAATAGTCTCGATGGATTTTTAGGACCTGTAGATCGAAAGATAGATTTCTCAAGGAACAACGCAAACCAGTAGGGTCCGCGAATACTCCGCGTTGTGGACTTTCTTTCCTCCGCATCGCGGACCTGGCAATGTGTGTTTGGCCGAATTTAATGTTTAGTAAGGGCATTTTAGACCTTTTCTTAAATTATTAGCTAATGAACCTAGACGTTTTTAGGACCTAATTCAACTCTATAAATTAACCTAAACCCGTAATTCTATTCATTCTTCTACAATTCACCTACTCAAATATTTCTCTCTCTACAAAAGACTCCCAAGGACTCCATTGAGGACTTCAAGTAAATTCACTCAAGCTCTCCATCAAAACTCTCAAGTTCTTTCAAATTAATTGGTGTTCTCACTTAAAGTATGTGTGTATTGATTCATGGATTCTTTCTCCATGAAGCACAATCAATTTCTCAAGGTTTTCTATCAAATTAAAGTATGGTATTTCATGGGTTTTATGATCTCTATTCCTATTGCATGAATTATGATTTAAAGTATGATCATTAAATTGATGGTTATTGCATTAAATTGAAGAGTTTTCCCATGAATTCTCCTATTTTGATTTCTAGGGTTCATGATGTAAAATATGAGTATTTTCAATTAACTCCCTAATGATATTATCTATATGAATTATGTATGGCCTGATACAAAGTTTATGATCATGCATGTTTTTAGGTCAATTTCATGATTTTTAAATCAATTGATTATGCATTCATGTCTTACTCTAATTTTAAGTATAAGCTATGATCATGAATTTCCAAGTATGAATTATGATTATGTATTCAATTATGATCATGGACTATAAGTATGTTTCGAATGACAATTTTTATGCAAATTATGGAAAGGCGACTTAGGAACCAATGTGGTGACCTAAGGCCTAACAATATGAATTATGCAAATATGATTGTAATGACGAAAGAAAAATTCTCACATTACAAGAATGTTATGAAAATGAGCTACTCTATGATTTAAAACCTATGATCATGACTATGATATATGTAATTATGATTTCTATGCTATGCATGCATTCTGTGGGATTTGACTTAGCACCGAGTGGACTTGAGGTGGGGGCCCTACCAAAAGCCTTTGTAGCAGCCTCATGTACCATAAACTACGTGCCACCGTAGGTTGCCTTCATGGCTTAGCTATTGGATCCATATATAGCGTATGTATGACCCGCCTAGCGGGGTAGAGTCTACTTTGGCAAGTAGATCCCCCTTTTCTTTATTCTATGGGGAGACAACGGGATTCCATGTTATAATTGCATGGTCTTATTGTCGGTTATGGTTCCTATCCCACATATGTATGATCTCTTAAGTATGTTATGATTTTGAAGTTATGCTTTTAAAATTCTTTGGTCAATATGATTTTCTTATGACTTTACTTGTCCCATCTTATCATGTGTTTTACTTGACTTTTGCATTCCATGATTTACGTTGCATGTCATGCCCTCATACTTAGTAAATTCCAATGTACTAATGCATATTTTTTCCTATATTGTCTCATAATGTAGGGGTTGAGATTGAAGATCATATTCGTCCACGTGCTAGTAAAGTTTTTCTATCCTGCGGTATTTGTGGTGAGTCCTCATTTATCAGGGACTAGTCATTGAGTTAATTATTATTTTAAATAATTTTTTTATATTTCATTTTGAGGGTGAGATAGGGACATGTCTTAGCCCCCGCCCATATTCATGAGTAGAGGCATCTAGTTGGACAAATGTTTCGAGTCTATGTTGTCATCTGACATTCTTCATTTACTATCACAGGGTTGTTGTTGTTGTTGTTGTTGTTATTGTGTATTCTTATGATATGTACAAGAGTCTTGGTTGGATCCCTTTGGGGTTTTGATCATCGTATTACGATTAGGCCT
The DNA here is from genome assembly GCF_947179165.1 of Solanum dulcamara. NCBI lineage: Eukaryota > Viridiplantae > Streptophyta > Magnoliopsida > Solanales > Solanaceae > Solanum > Solanum dulcamara. The sequence goes on along the minus strand of NC_077237.1, from coordinate 41,706,862 downwards.
TAGATCGGGTCGTGACACCTTTCCTTTGAAATTTTTCATAAAATGACTGTTTTACCCCTCCCTTTAGTTTTTCCAAATCGTTTCTGATTGGTACCAGATGTTGGTTTTAGAAAATCCTATGAAAAGTTGAGTCTTTAGAAAATTTAAGTTTTCACAAGCTTTAAATGTGCAAAAGTGGTATTTGGGGTCAGCCCTAACTACGTGTCTTGAAATGGAATTTCGTTGATTCTGGCAACTCTAGATTGTGTAAATTGGCCTAGGAGAGTTTACGGAATCAATTTTGGAGTTGTAATGAAGATTTAAAGTCTTGAGTTGGGAATTTGAGGAATTTGAGGAATTTGAAGACAAGGTTTGACTTTGGTCAACTTTTGGAGTTTCGATTCTCGAAATGAAATTTTGATGACTCCGTTGGATTAAGGGGATGGTTTTTGGTCTAGAAGAAGTGTTGGTAGAATTGTTTGAGGTCCCGAGGCCTTTTTGATATTTTAAGGGCCTAAGTTGGTCTAGTTACAACTTTTTGAGTTTCGGGTCAAAAGCCCTTGAATTCAAATTCTGATGGTTCCATCAGTTTCAAAATATCCAAATTAGGCTTGAAGCATAGTTGGCATGACTATTGAGGCAATCGATACGAATTTGGGGGCATTGACTCTTTTGTCTTTGAAAGTTAGTCTATAATTGACTTTTATCAACATTCTTGAAAATGCACTCGGATGAAAATTCTGACAGTGCGGTCAGTTTTGGAATGTTGAGTTTGGTCTAAAATGATCCTTCATTTGCTTCCCGGGGCTTCTGGTCTAATCTCGAGGCCCGTTATTAAATTTGGCTTAAAATAACACTTGGGTGTGGACCCACTTTTCGATAAAATGATCTTGTATGATAATTTTGAATGCGTCATTGAGTCCGATACGTTGAATTTATTGGGATAGTATATCTGGTTTATTTTTATCGGATTTCAAATGAATTTCGAACATACCCGTTTTTGTATATTTTCTATAATTTTAAAACCCCATAACTTGAGTTTTAGAGCTCCAAACTAGGTGATTCAAAAGGCAAACTTGTGAGATTTTTTGAGGAGAACACATTGGGGATTCGTAAACTAATTTGGGGTATTCGATTCAGCTAAACGCTTAATTCTAGTTACTCCAATGTACATTTTCAAAGTGAATTTTTGAAGAACTATGAGAATTTATTTATTAGTCTATACAAACCCAATTTTTTTGATTCAACGGTCTAAGTTCAAGAAAATTTCATGGAAAAACTGTTGATGAGCTCGGAAACTTGATGGGAGGCTTCCTGTGAGGTAAATTTATGAAACTAGCTGTTGTTTTTGGTATTTTCGGATGGGAATTTTAATGAATTTTGGAGGGTTGTATCTTGGCCATTTTAGCTCTATTTTTAGTGATTTGTGAGGCTAAGTTGTGGGGGTTTTCGCAAAGAATATTGTAGTACATTTTTTTTGAGTCGTAGGGATTTCATTTATGAGAAATCACTAATCAAAGATGCTGCCATATTCATCTTTTTAGCTTGAAATTTGGGAATTTATTGCATGATACACTTGTTTGATTTTTCCAACCCCGCATTGTGTTGTAAATTGATCCTTGAGCTCGGGGAGCTGTTTAGAACCTATTTTTGGGTTAATTTTGAAATATTCAGATGCGGGTCCCACATTTCCCATTTCAGACTCCGAAATTGGTCCATATCCAAAAATTATGAAATTAGTGTTTAAACGACCATAAAGATATTGTGACTCTGTTTCTGACATCGTAACAACATTCAAAAGATAAAAGCTTCGGCATAGTGATTTGGAGCGCGCGTGTTCAGCCTACAAGTTAGCTACGACTTTCCTTTCTTTAGATTGAACTCAAATATGTGAAAGCATGTTGTACTCGATAGAATTCAGGTTGGGTAGCTTATTTTTAGATCTTAGGTATTAGAAACTATGTTTTAGGCTTTTATTATATTTTTTGGGTAATTATAAACATATGTTCTTTTTTGTTATTTCTTAGTGTTGTAAGAAGAGTTGATTCTTATATTGTTGATATTGTAGAGAATGTGGCCTTAGTATAGGTTGTAAACTTGCCTTAGTTGCCCTAGCATCGCTCTGGCATGCTTAGATCCCTGTAGATTGATATAGCAGGCTGGTGCCTGGTAGTTTGGCCTTAGCTAGGATGTAACCTTGCCCTTAAGAATACCCTTATCCATAACTCGGCATAACTGTGACTTTCGAGATGCATCAGCGATGCTAGACTTTGTGATCATTTTATTTTGGCTTGATTCAAGCTTTGATGGTATATTAGTTGATTCATTGGGAAAGAGATTGTCAGATCTATTAGCGTCCAGTTAGAAATGAGAACACTCAGCACCATGGGATAAATTATCTATGAGCATTTGGGTACCTAGTCCTGGCCTCCGTTCTGAAATTCCATTGGGGAGCATCTAGATACCCATCTTCGGTCTTTGCCAGCTTGCTAGTATGAATAGAATCTGAGTACCCAGCCCCGACCTCGATCGTACTGATGTGTTATGGTGAGCATCTGTGTACCCAGCCCCAGCCTCGACCGTATTGATGTTTTATGGCAAGCATCTGGGTGCTCAGCCCTGACCTCGACCACATTAATTATTTGAGAGAGCATCTGGGTCCCAGTTCCTACCTTGATCCCTAAAGTTCATGGTTTATTGACTTTTGGAAATTCTTGGTTCGTAAATGATACAGTTCTTCAATTCTGGCATCTCAGATTCTTGGTAGTTATAGTATTTGATGTACTCAGCGGGCTTATGGAGGTTCAATTGGGGTTTTATTTAAACTTGTGTACGATTGTCCTAGCTGGGCATATGGGATCCAGTTGGGTGTAGTTAGATGTAGTTCTCTTAGATAGTACCCTTTTCACTTTAGATGCTTATTATGATACCTATTTAGCTTATTCCTCCTTTTCATATTATTTTTACCTTTTATGCTCAGTCGGCCAATGATGCCTACTTGGTACCTATTTTTTTAATACTCATACTACACTCTGTATCTACTTTCGTGATGCAGGACCAAGCACCAGTTATCAATGCGGATAGATTGAGCCTGTTACAGTCAGCTTCAATGGTTAGGGTGAGCACTTAGTGTTTTAGGATCATTTTTGTCTCCTTCAGTATGGATGGCCGATCTTTTGCCTTTTTGAGACTAGTCAGTTGTTATATATATATATATTTTGTTCCACTTTTGGGACTTGTACTCATCTTTTATTTTGTAGTAGCTCTGTACTTGTGACTTTCAGATTCTGGGAGGGATCTATAGTTGTATATATCATATTTTGGTTTTGCTTCTACTTATTTATTCTGTGTAGATTAGAATTTTCCATCCATGGTTAATTTCTACACTCAAACCCATTACTTGTCGTTCCGGGTTTACAAATTGGCATACCTACTGGTGAATTATACTAGGTGCCATCATGACCTGAGGAATTGAGTCGTGAAAGTATCAAACCAAATACCTTTAAATGAAATTAGAGAATGATAAACATTATGGCATATAAAAAAAATTAAATCTCTTCTTCTTCTTCTTTTCTTGGGGAAAGAAGAACGGGAAGGGAATTACAAAGTGAAAATCTACTCTCACCAAAAAGGTGAAAGTTTAGATAATCAACCAACTGAACTATCAAGATTTTTTAATGAAGTCCCTTCTACAGTTGATTATACCATTTTTTTAGTTCAAAATAGAGAAATAACAACATATCTAAAGAAATCCCACAAAGTGAGGTTCATAGAGGTTAGAGTGTATGTATACTTTAGTAACCGCCAATATATGTTTCTTATGCAAATATTTATTTCAATTTGAGATAATAGAGTGGATAATCAAGACAGGTACAAAATGATCGCATACCCATTTTTAAGAAAACAAATAGAGTAAAAATATATAAAATTTTATTAGATAAATTTAAGGCCTCGTATAAAATTTTGGCTTTACTCCACCGATTTATTTGAGCTGCCCCTACCCATAAAGAATTAATACTTGAATTCAAATGAATTACTTGGAAAGGGTTTTGGGACTCCATGGGTGGAAGAACCCATAGATAAAGACTCACATATCTTAGAGTAAAGCTTGAAGAAATATTGATGCTTGGTCTTGAATGAGGAGCCTTGAATCCCTTGAGTTTAAGAGGAATTTTGTAGGAGATGATTTGGGAATGAGGAGGAATGAATTCTAGGTTTCGGGTAACCAAAAGAGTGGAAAATAACCTCCCAATGCATCCAAGTTTGAATATATATGTTCAGGGAATAGTCTAAGATGCCCTTACTTAAATCTTGAAATTTTTGCTAAATTTTGAACTAGCTGGGAATAGATCCGCAACACGGAGGCGCACTCCTCTAGTAAAGTAGACATAACGTTTTACTCCAAACTCCATTTGATGCAGTCTTGGTGTCATTGGATAGAAGACTCCAATTACTTTAATTTGATGGGTCATGAGCCACCTAATTCTTTATAAGCTAGGATATATGGTAATTTGAAGTTGACCCAAGTAAAATTTTCTTACTGAAACTCAATCGGTAAAGAAGCTTCCCACTCGAATTTGTGCAAGAGGATACTTATGACTTTAATTCATGTACAAATTTATTAGCACACTAAAGAATTAACATCTACACATGCACACAATTATGAATCACCTGGTACAACCCCATACACATATGAAGGGTGGCTTGGTCTTAGCTAAGAAAATTTTTTGGGGTGTTACTGAAAGAGAGAGGTTACTTGCCAAGGTAGACTCTATGATGCCTAAGTGGATCCACTAAGCTACTAAGGAATCTAGCCTCAATTAATGGGTGACCCTTTCTAAAGAATCAAGCCTCTATTAAGGGTGATCCTTTCTTCATATGGTGGAATGTAGTTATGGGAAAATAGGATTTCTTTTAATGATCTTATGCCTCTACTAAATGGTGAGGCTCTTATCCCAAGGTCCACTCGGTGCTAGGTCAAATATCAATGGAATATCATACATATCATATATCACAAACTTTGAGGATGATAAAAATCTAGTAATACCTAGTTCATCATAAATACTTAAAAATTATAAGAATATCTCTTTCAACATATCATGATCATAACATCATTCATATAGACTCTTGCCTCTGTTAACATTATTTAAATCATGATTTCATTCACATCATAGAAAAACCTTTCATAGTTCATGGTCACTTGCTTGAAACATCATTGAAAACATCATTCTTAACTTTCATGAGTCATTTATAAGACTTGATAAATATTCATTGAAATCCTTCATAATTCATGATCATAAATCCTTGAAAATAGTGTATAGCATGGGTCATGGAAATTCAACTTGAAATAATGCAATGTATTGTGAATTATGCATAATTAGACTAAAAATAATGAAATACATCATAATGAAGAAGACCCGATGCAAATTCATGAAATTAAGGCTTTTGGAAGAAGAATTTATAAGAGAATTTAAGAAGAAAACTTGGGATTCTATGGGTGAAAAGGCCCAAAGATGAATTCCCACATACCTTGGTAATTCAAAGCCGTAAGTGCAAGCTTCTAGCAATGGAGACTTGATCTTGACCTTAGAACCCTTACTTGACTTGAGAAAGAAAAAACATCTTTGTAAAGAAATTCTTAAAGAGATGATTTTTGTGCTTGGTGTTTGAGAGGAAATGAGAAATTAAAAATGGTTTTGGGTATTTATAGGTTATGGGGAAAAGGGCCTAAAAATGACCAACTATTAATATGAAAGAATGGGTAACGACCAAAATACCCTCAAGAAAAAGAATAACTGAAAGGACCCCTTCACAGAACCCTTCACGGGTCGTGAAGCTCACCACAGACCATACAAGGGATCCGTGATAGGGAGGGCCTGGAATCAAGGTGGGGGTTTTCTTCATGAAAGCCACTATGGATCATGGTGCTCACCATGATCCATTGTGGGGCTCATGGAAGGGCCTCCCAGAACTAACCCTAAACCTTTCCTTCACGAGGATCTCCACAAGTTGTGGTGCTCAATACGGCTTCGTGAAGGGCCTTGTGGACATCACCCCTGCAACTTTTCTCAGAAATGTTGCTTCCAACCTTCCAACTCCATCGTTCAACCTTTCAGGGTCTTAACAACCCCCCCCCCCCCCCCCCGAGAACATTTATTCTCAAATGGGAATCAAGCTAGCATGAATATGACATAAAAAGAGGACTATCAACCCAATGTGAATGCAATGCCACATTTATAATGCATAAACCATGAGATTTTCAACTTACCATAAAACATAGCTTAAAACCAACTTCATGAACATGCATGCATATGGAAAGACATGGAAAAGCTAAAATATAGTGATTCATAAGAGTAGACATGAGAAGCCAACACTTCAACTAACATAGAATTTCAACCACTCAGGTTCTAAAGTGAATCATGGCATAATGAACATGAAGTTGATCCATACTAAGAATAACATCAAAATCGAAGAACTCACAACATACTAGATAAAATACCATACTAATTCTGTTGATGAATATCCCTTCCTCTTTTAGAAGTCGCTGGACAATCCCTCCTCTTATGTCCAACTTTACCACACACATAAAAACTATCATTTTTAGCCATGCACTCCCTTAGTTGATTCCTACCACATTTCTAATAAGTGGGAAAAGTACGTCTATCCTTATTGAGATTTGGCACAGAATCACTAGCAAAAGATGAACCACTATTGGTTTGGGCCGTCTTAGCTTCCCTTCTTGAAATCTCTTTTAACTTCTCTTCCTCTATTTTCTTGGCATTTGTTGTGAGCCTAGAGATGTCCATCTCCTTGATCAACCTGGCAGTTTTGTATTCTTTAGACACCAACTCCGAAACTCTCAATACAAACTTGCTCATACAAGCTCTAGGGTTAGCAACAATGAACAAAGCATATTTTGATAATTGTGTGAACTTCAATTCCTATTCCCTCACACTCGAGTTCCTTTTCTTCAACTTGATGAATTCTTGAATTTTAGCTTCCCTCAACTCCAAAAGAAAGAAGCGATCTGGAAAAGTATCCTTGAACTCCTCCCAATCAATGGGGAATGCATCCCTAGCTCTCTCAACCTTCCATTGACTAAACCAAATTTGAGCAACTTCTTTCAATTAGTATTTATCTAAATCCGCTTTCTCCAGCGACGTCACCCCCATAATATCAATAATCTTTTGAACTCCTTTAATGAAATATTAGGGATCCTCATCCAACTTGGACCCATGAAACTCCAGTGGATTCATCCTAGTAAAGTCGTGAACTCTTGCCACCGCCGTACCCATATTTGGGTTCAAAGGAGCAACAATTTCCAGTTGGCTTATGTCACCATGGCTTAGGAAAGCACTTGAAATGCCGCCCTAAATTCCACATGGGTCACTTATTTGACCATTGGCTTACTCGGAGCCTGTTTCTCTTCTCCAACATTCCTTCTCACAGGAACTCCTTGTGGAAGCATGATTCTCTAATCACAAAGAACAATCGTTAGAAGGAAAACCTTAAAGTTTAACTCTATTGCACAATAAGATCATGAAAGAAGTAAAGTTTCCTAAAACATCTCATAGCCTCCTATTCATAGATGTAACCCATTTCAAACTGATGAATAATACTCAACTTGACAAAGTATATTTGACTCCCTAGGAAAATTTAAACCTTGTGCTCTGATACCAAGTTTGTCATGACCCAAGCTAGAACCTATGTGTGACACGGTGATCGAAATCATGGAGAACCCCAACCAAGCCTTTTAGCATATCATGCATAAGCATACATACATGAAGTTAAGATATTAAACAAAGACAAAGATGTAGAAGTAAGTCTCAACATGAAAGTCTCAATAAAGGAGAATAAATCTCAACTTGAATGAAAGATAACATAGACTACACCAACATCCAACATGCCTCTACTAACTAGATGGGGAATAAGATAAGCTCCTAGATCACTCATAACAACATAATAAAAAGTCATAAAAGTGATGAAAAGATAATAGTCTTGTCCTCGAAGTATTAGGAGTCACCAACAATGGAAAAGTAAAGCTCAACTCTAGCCACGAGTGGGAGGTGCGTGATCATTGGACCCTATTTATGATATAATGTAGGTGAAAGTATGTGTTAGTAAATGGAATGCACTAAGTTTGTGAGAAGCATGAATGCATAATGAAAATAAGATATAATCAATATGAACATGAGATGCATGACCACTAACTTAAAATATGAGTAAAACTTTGAAAACACTTAAACATCACAAACATGTGGTCAATGCATCATAAAACATTATCATGGGGACTTGTAACATAGTATATATACATGAGTAGGATACTTAAGTCATCTTTAAGAGTCATAAGTCTTTGTGAGAGATACCATTAATCTACATATGAAACCATGTGAGCTATAGCATGAAATTTTGATGTAACTCCCTTATCGGAAAGAAAGAGGTTACTTGTCAAGGTAGACTCCATAATACCTAAGTGGATCCACTAAGCTACTAAGGAATCAAGCCTCATCTAATGGGTGACCCTTTTTAAGGAATCAACCTTCTGCTAACGGGTAATCCTTTCTTCCTACAGTGTCACATAGCTATGGGATAGTGGGATTTTCGCTAACGGTCTCATGTCTCTACTAATGGATGAGCCTCTTATCCCACGGTACACTTGGTGCTAGGTCAACTCTCAACGGAATATTATACATATCATATATCATAAGCTTTGAGTATGGTAAGAATCTAGTAATACCAATTTCATCATAAATACTTGAAAATCATAAGAATAGCTCCTTCAACATATCATGATCATAACATCATTCGTATAGACTCTTGCCTCCACTAACGGTATCTAAATCATGATTTCTTTCACATCATGGAAAAACCTTTCATATTTCATAGTCACTTGCTTGAAACATCATTCTTAACTTTCATGAGTTATTAATAAGCCTTGATAAAGATTCATAAAGCATTCATTGAAATCCTTCGTAATTCACGATCATAAATCATTGAAAACACACTTGAAAATAGTATATAGCATGGCTTATTGAAATTAAACTTGAAATCATGCAATGTATTGTGAATTATGCATAATTAGACTAATAACCATGAAATACATCATAATTAAGAAGACTCAATGCAAATTCATGAAATTAGGGCTTTTAGAAGAAGAATTTGATAGGAAAACTTGGGATTCCATGGGTGAAAAGGCCCAAGGATTAATTTCCACATACCTTAGTAATTCCAAGTTCTAAGTGCAAGTTTCTAGGTATGTAGACTTGATCTTGACCTTGGAACCCTAACTTGACGTGAGAAAGAAGAAATATCTTTGGAAATAAATTCTTAGAGAGATTATTTTTGTGATAGGTGTTTGAGAGAGAATGAGAAATTAAAAAGGCTTTTGGGTATTTATAGGTTAAGGAGAGAAGGGACTAAAAACATCCAACTATTAATATAAAAGAATGGGTAATGACCAAAACATCTTTAAGAAAAATAATAACTAAATGGACCCCCTTCACGGAATACTTCATGGGTTGTGAAGCTCACCTCAGACCGTATAAGGGATCTGTGGTGGGTGGGCCTGGACTCAAGGCGGGGGTGTCTTTCGTGGAAGGCACCACGGACTCTGGTTCTCACTATAAGTAGTGGAAGGGCCTACTAAAACTAACCCTAAACCCTTCCTTTACGGGGATCTCCACGAGTTATGGTGCTCAATACGGCCCATAAAGGGCCTCGTAGAGATCACCCTTGCAACCTTTCTCAGAAATTCTTCTTCCAACCTTCCAATTCCATCTTTTCAACTTTTGAGGTCTTAACAAAATTAGGGGCACAATTCATAAGTTCATAGTGGAGAGAAACATTTGTAGTGACTTGAGTCATAAAGCGATGTTAAAACAGGTGCTTATTGGGAGGCAATCCAATTATTAGTGTAGATTCTTATTTTTTTTCTTTTTTTGGTGTAAATTTTCATGTTATCTAGGCAAGGCTAATGTGGAGGCAAACACATTAAGCTAGAAATTGGTTAGTATGGTCAGTCTAGCCTGTTTGGGAGCCTGCAAGGGGGCCCTTCTAGAGAGATTTAGGCCTTGAAGGCTAAATTCATGAGACTAGGCATCTCAAAAAAGGGTGAGGTAATCGTCAGTATTGATTTAAGGCCCACCTTTATTAAAGAGATTAAGGCCAAGCAGTTTAAGGATGTGAACTTGAATGAGATTAGAGAAAAGATGTTATTGGGAAAGGCAGAATTTAGTCCTTGATATAGGTGGGGTGCTTAACTTTAGGGAAAGGATTTGCATTCCCCGAGTAAATGATATAATTTAGAAAGTGTTGTCTGAATCCCATGGTTTGCGGTACTTCATTAATCTTGGAGTGACCCAAGATGTATCAAGAGCTTAACATCTGTATTGGTGCCAAGTATGAAGAAAGATATAGCCGAGTATGTGGCTAAGTGCCAGAATTGTCAACAGGTTAAATATGAGCACCAAAGACCTACAGGTTTTCTTCAAAGGATGCCCATCTCAAAGTGGAAGTGGGAAAGAATAGCCATGGATTTTAAGGTGGCACTTCCCAAGACCTTGGGGAAGTATGATTCCATTTGGGTGGTGACTGACAGGTTGACAAAGTCAGCCCACTTTAGCCTAGTTAAAGTCAACTACAATGAGCAACAATTGGCAAAATTTTGTGTAGATAAGATAGTAAGTGTTATACCCCGCACCTTGATACATTGGAGCATATATTTTTTCTAAAAGATTGCTATGTGGTTCACGTTATCTATGAAGTTCTACGTGAGTAGTGACAGTTGGAAATAGGTCTAGAAGGATTCAGAAGGAGTTGGAGGCCAAATAAGGAGTCATGGTACTGAACCTACTTGCATAAGCTACAAACTTGGATGGCTTATCAAATTAAGCTAATTGAGTACACGTCGAGCTTACTAGCAAAGATTATATGGGTTCTTAAAGTGAGACGAGGCCACGAACCCACGAAAAGGAGCAAAAACTAGATTCCAAACTTACGAAAAGAAGTAAGTAGGTCACAAGTAGGTGATGCACCTACTTGGACTAAGTAGGTGACACACATACTTGGGGTGGGCCCCACGCTGCCATGTGGCAACTTTGGATTAGATACATGAATGAGGTGGCACCCTAGGGGGCTACCACGTGTCACCCCTAGAGGCTGCCATGTGTCACTCCTAAAGGAAGGGTATAAAACCCCAAGTCATGACTAAGGGCTCTTATTTTCATCTTTGTACTTAGACATATTTTCATCTTGTTACTTAGAACTAGTGAGAGCAACTTGAAGAGAACAAGAGCAAGAGAGAAACGGCCATGACAGCAAGGTGAGGCCCTCAATTTCATTCCATCAATTAATTATCTAATGTATTCTTCAACTAGATAAATGTGTTAAAAATGTGAATTAATAGTTGGGGCAGCGAAAGAGTGCAACGAGCAGCCACCAACTTTTCATCCACATTGAGAGCTCTCAAAGTCAATTTTCAGCAAGTTTGGGGAAGTTGTTTGTTAAGGTATGGCTCAATTCTCTTCTACCACGTTTGGGAAAGTTTTATACATGTTGTGGGTGTATAAATATGAGTTGGAAACGTTAAAATATACACGTTATCGCTGAAGGATGTTGTAGGTCATGTAGGGACTATTTCGACGCTATTCTAGCAAGTTAAAGTTTGGCTAGTGTTTTCGTTAGCATGGTGTTGAATTTGGAGGTGGTTTATCTATGTTACAGGGATAAAACAGTTAAATATGAGTATATAGGCCGCTGTTTGCAGCCTCGTAATACTCTATTTCGTATGGTTAAATATTTTGCGAAATAAAAAGCTAAAACCCTACTTTGGCATCATAGTTTTGGGTGAGTTGTGTGGAACTTGTGTTACGTGATATGGTAATGATTTGATGGTGTATGGATTATGCTTGTTATTTTTTATATGGCTACTAATGTTAGAGGTTAAAATTGGAAATTCGGGTAGGGCAAGTAATAGGGGAGACGCTGCCCGATTTCCGTTAACTTCGAAGCTAGCCAATAGATTAGTCGAGGAAGGCGAGTAAGGAAATGGTGCTTATAGATACTTGAGTATAAATTTGGAAGATGGAAATTTAAAGGTTAGTAATCTTGGCATTACTCTCATGTTAAATAGGTTGAAGGAGAAACCAAACAAGCTGGATTACAATCGAGCTACTACAGGTATGTGAAGCTATTCTTCTTTCTTTTGGCATGTCTTAGATATAAGTTATGAATGGTTTGTATATGAAACATGGATAATTCCATTCGTAAATCTTCGAGTACAGTTCATAATTCTTATCCACTTCATGATGGTAGAACTCCTGTAATAGTTGAGCTATTGCCTTTTTAAGGATTTTATATGATAAAAGGTAATATATGTAGATCCTATTTCTCCTTTCCTTTGGGATGTCTTAAAGTTAAATGAAATGAGATATGATATGAGTGTGGAGGTAGTTCCAGTTGTAAGCTCTGAGTATAACATGTGACCCGAGTTCACTTTTAAATGATAAGGCTCTTAAGGTAGTTGAGTTATCAGCCTCGAGCCTTCTATATGCGAAGACATGATCCATGACTCTTAGTCACATCTGAACGTAAAGTTCTCGAGTCTTCTATATGCTGAATATTACCTGAATGTATAAGGTCCTACTCCTAAGGTCTCTGCGATGACGAACATCTCTTATTCTATGAGTTGTTTAGCCTTGACTGGACATACGTCTAATATTCCTGAGACTCCAGTAGATATGACCCCTAATGATATTTCATAGGGTACTTGAGATGATTATTGCTCTAGTCTTCAAGTGATGGTTTACTTGGCTGTTTGATTAAGTCTCAGATGATGAGTTAAATTGCATATGGTTCCTCATTACTCTACTCATACATACTGTTAATACATCTTTTACCGAGTCCCATGAAGGGTCGGGTATAATCTTGTCCCATAAAGGGTCGGGTACCATATATGATGACATGATTATTCACCGAGTCCCATGAAGGGTCGGGTATGACCGAGTCTTATAAAGGGTCGGGTACGATATATGATGATATGAGCATTCACTGAGTCCCACAGAGGTCTAGGTACGACTGAGTTCCATAAAGGGTCGGGTACGATATATGATGGTATGATTATTATGATAGTATGATTGTTTACCAAGTCCCTCACTAGAGGGCCGGGTACGACACATACATGTATATGATGACCTATTGGAACATTTGTAACACTGAGCCCCCAAGCGGGCCGAATACGGTATGTGATAATGGTATACATGACCTCATTTTGTAAGGTTCAGGTACAGTACGCTATTAAATGTTATACTTGTCCACTACGTCCCTATGGCAACTATAATTTCCTTATGATGTTTTATACTTTATATACTCAGTACATATATCATATTGACTCCACTTTTTGGGGGGCTGCATTTCATGACCACAGGTACAGACATAGGTTTGGGAGTCCACCAGCTTAGTATTCTGCTCAGCCAGTTTGGAAGAAGCTTCATTGTATCAGAGCCTAGTTTTTGATATTAATCCTTGGTGTATATGCTTGCTTTTGCTTAGTCACGAGTACGGAGGGGGCCCTGTCCCGCCATATGTTACCGTTGCTATTATTAGAGGTCTGTAGACATATGTATGTGAGTTGGTTATGACTTTGTTTCAGTGGTGCCTATATGGCATATTGTAAATGTTATTATGTTGAGGCAGCCCGGTCAGCTCACGTGCCCTTTCATGACATGATGTAAGTGAAAGAGGCTATATATATTTAAATATGCTATCACATATGGGGTTCTGTTGTATAGTTCTTATATTTGATAGTTATGTAGACAGGGATCCTGGTCGAGCCCCACTCGCAGCCTACGAGATTGGGTCGTGATAGTAAGGCTACACGAGGTCCCTTTTCTATCATTTCAAACTATGGTAGGCAGTTCACCTCTAAAGTTTTGGGGAAGTTGCATGAAGATTTAGGCACTCAACTTAATTCAGCACATCCTTTCATCTATAGACAAATAGACAGTCAGAAAAGATCATCCAAGTGCTGGAAGACATATTAAGAGCATGTGTGATCGACTTTAGAGGACATTAAGATAAGTTCTTGCCCTTGTATGAGTTCTCCGACAACAATAGTTACTACTCCAGTATTGAGATGGTATCATTCAAAGCCCTTTATAGGAGGGGATGTAGATATCCCATAGGATGGTTCAAGGTTGGAGAAGTGGATCCCCTGGGGGTTGACTTAGTAAGGGATGTTCAATACAAGGTAAGGAACATCCAAGTAAAACTTATAGCAGCACAAAGTTGTCAAAAAGAGTATGTTGACCGTAAGGTAAGGGATATGACATTCCAGGATAGTGAACAAGTGCTTCTAAAGGTATCACCCATCAAAGGGGTAATGAGATTTGGTAAGAAGGGTAAGCTTAGTCCTCGCTATATTGGCCATTTTGAGATTCTGGATTGTATGGGGACAGTGGCTTACAGGTTGGCTTTACCACCTAGCTTGTTTGGGGTACATCCAGTTTTTCATGTGTCCGTGCTGAAGAAATATCATGTAGATGGAGATTACATCATTAAATGGGACTCAATTTTATTAAACAATGATCTTCGGTACGAGGAAGAGCCAATGGCAATCTTAGACTGTGATGTTTGAAAGTTGAGGACCAAGGAAATTAAATATGTGAAGGTTCAGTGGAAGTATCATCCTGTATAGGAAGCTAGTTTGGAAACCGAAAAGGACATGCAAGATAAGTATCCCCAGCTGTTCGTTGAATCAGGTACTACTTTATCTCTGTATTATCCCTATTTTTCCTAGTTGGTCACTAAGGGAATAGTGATGGTAAATTGGTATCTATTATAACGACATGTCCCCTACGAATAAGCCAATAGGGAAGGAATACAGTCTAGAAAAGTTCGAGTAGTGACTTGGGAAATTTTGAGCATAGGTCAGACTTAGACGGATTCTAATTCAAGTGAGGTCTAGGGTGATCCGTAAATTTTTGGGGTATTGAACCTATAGTTTGATTAATCTAGTTGATAAAGATGATACGGATCCTTTACGGCTTTACGGAATCACAATCGGGTGAGTCAAACTCCCAGAATCAATCTTAGTGTGAAAAGGTATATTTTAAGGCGTCTTGGGACAAGGGTGCATTATTAAAGAGGAGACTTTGAGAATCTTTACGATCTCTTTGTCTAGACCTATCCCGCCAGAGGGGGCTTATTTGCTCTAGTGCAGTCTGCCAGAGTAGAATGGTCCCGCTGTTGAGGGACAAACGAGTCTTAAGTCAAAAAAAACCAGAAATGGTATTCTTTTTGCAAAACTATTCTTAAGAAGTTAGGAGGTGTCTCACGGCTCTTTTGATCATTTTTCCACAATTTCTTACGCCAAAGGTAAGATTATTACTCTCGTACTTCGTAATTTGATTCCTAGAACCTAGAATTATGATTGGTAATAATTGGGGGAGGGTTTTGGCCTAAATCTAATAGTGGAAAATAGCCCTAGATAGGGGGTTAGGATCATGGGTTGGTTTAAGAGAGGGAATTATGCTATAATTCATGTAAATTAGACCATTATATTGATCCTTTGTATGTAATTACTATTTTTAGACCAAGAACAAACTGAGCGAAATCGGAAAGGAAAAGCTCCTGCACTTTAGAGGTGTCAAAGCATGGTTTCGAGTTAGGTGATGGTTTTTCTTCTATATTTGATTCATGTACATGTAAATTACTCTGTTGTATGCATATGTGTATATGAATAGGGAAGAATGAAATAAACTATATGAAATGACTACTTATTGGCCATGACTTGTGATGAACCTGTTCTTGGTAGATATGATAGTTTGACTATTCATTATGCTTGGATCGAGTGTCACATTCCAACACACATTTGGATCGAGTTTCACATTTCGATACACATTTAGATCGGGTGTCACGTTCTAACACAAACCTTGAATCAGATGTCACGTTCCGACACATAATAAGTGTTTGTAGGTCTCATGAGAAGACCCTTCTATGAAATTGCATGATAATTAAAACTGATGAACTGTGATCATTTTGGTACTGGTTATGAGATGTTAATGGTTAATTCTATTTTGTATATATATGCTTACTTTATAAATATGTGAATTTTTTTTGTGAGTGTAAGAGTTGTTCTTTGATGCTAAGTCCTTAATTTTTTATATTCCATTTTTTGAATTGAGTGTGTGGACTATTTCTTCATGTGAGGGCACTTGTTTCATGATAAATAGGTGATTTTTAAGCTTTCTTTGATATAGTAGGTGAGCAAAGATTATTTGATGAGTTAGAGTTCATCTTTGAGGTTATGAGGTTAGAAGTTTGTTGTTTATTTGTATATCTTGCACAATGATCGAGAAGTGCACTTGATGTTTTGAATTTTTTGTATCGCCTAGTTGCTTGTATCAATCAAAGTGATGACAATGCTAGTTTGATTTTTTTATGAGCTTTAATTCTTGCTCGAGGACAAGCAAAAGTCTACGTGTGGGGTGGTGATGTAAGGCCAAAAATATATATTTTTAGTCATTATTTGCCTCATATTTAGTATTTTTATTTGTCTTTTCTTAGCATAAATTTTATGAATTGTGCTAAATAGTATATTTTATTTGTAGGATTAAAACGACTCAAAGATGAAGAAAGCCAAAATGAATTAAAGATGAAAGATCAAAAAAGAAAACCAGACAGACAGTTTAATGATCAAATGCAATATTTTACTGTATTGAACATGGGCAGCAGTTGAATTCAAATTATAACCTTACCAACTGCCATGTGTCATAATGAAGTTAAGCAACGAGGAGCTTGTGCGGCGCAGCAACATAATGTCACGCGCAAACCCAATTCATTTGGTTTTCCAATTTATTTTAGACTCATTATTTTATTTGATTTTTTTCTATATCTATAAATATTTCATAAAATCAGTTTTTACATAATTTTGACCTATGAAGAGTTAGGAGCCGCTGTGGAGGCTGGAGAATTTTGGTTTTATCTTTTCTTCTCTTTTGTTATTTCTTTTTAAATCTTTTTTTAAAATGATTTGTTGTAATTTCTCCATGTCTATGTAGAGTTAAACTTCTCGTTCTAAGATTATGATCACTAATTAAATAAATCTGACTTCGATGTGTTTGATTACATATTACTTGTTCTTATATTCTTGTGCTTACTATTTTGATGCTTGACGTGAGGCAAAAAATATATACTTTTAGGTATTATTTGCCTCACATTTAGTATTTTTATTGATCATTTTTTAGCATAAATTTTATGGATTGTGTTAAATTATATATTTTATTTGTAGGTTTAATTTGATGTGAAAATGAAAAAATTTAAAATCAAAATAAATTAAATATGAAAAATTAAAGAAGGAAATCAAACAGACAGCTTAATGGATTAAATATAATATTATATTAATATTTACATATGCTGCAAAGCCGAAAAGAGAGAGAATGAATTAATGTTGTTGCTGCACTGCCACGTGGTAGCACAGTTAGAATTGTCCAAAGTTGAAGTGGTTGCAGCACAACAGTAAACACAGGATCCTCTTTTCGATTTTTGGATTTCTCAATTAGTTTTAGATTCAGTTATTTTATTTTGGGGTTTTTCCTGCACTTATAAATATTCCATAAAATTAGTTTTTGAGGAATTAACTTTTATCTTTTTGCCCTAGAGTTCTTGTTCTTCTTTTTCTTTTCTTAAGACATTAGTAGTTAAGACCCTTGTTCTGGGGTTGCGGTTACAAATGATTGTTGAACATTAATTTTATGGATGAAATTGGTTATTATTTTTAATTACTCCTATATTCTTGCTTTTACTATTTTAATGCTTGATCATTATTAGAATAAAATTGTTATCTACCTGGAACTCGAGAGACGGAAAGGAGATAGAACACTAAAATATATGGAGCGTGTTTGTTCTAGAATTGCCTAGGATAATTCGTGTATAGGATGCCCATGACACATACCTATACACCATGTTTGGTTACTAGATAGAATGATAGGATTAATGCATATTTATTGGTTCATGCTTATTCCCGTTCGACGATGTAGTTAGGTAGACAATTAGAGGTCGAGAGACCATAATTGTAATAGCAATCCTGTAAATCAGTAATTTAATAACCTTCTAGAATCCATGAAAGAGATATGAAACATGAATTTTTAGTACGATGTAGCCCTGGAAGTTTTTCAATAATACTGTAAGTTTAATTTATTATTAAATTATTGCAATTTATAATATAAAAATATTAATAGTATTATTTTTGTTTCAATTAAATAAATAATTAGATTTAATATAGTTTAGCAAAAATAGTTAAATTGACAAATCCTTGTGGGTTCGACAATCCAGTTCTGAAAAGAGACAATGTATTACTTATGAGACAGCGTGTACTTGCATGTACTTTGGTAGCAACAATGCTTGGCCTCCATTGAAATAAATATATTGTCTACTTTTGAACTCAAGAGAGGAATAGAGGGATAGAACAAGGAGCATGATCCACCTTTGTCAAAAACATAGATTGATTTGTATCTAGGATAGAGATATACCTAGTTTACTATGCTTGGTTCAAATATGGAAAGATAGCTTAATGCTCCATAATTGGTTAAATCTATCCCCGCTCAATGATGTAATTAGATTTTTAATTGTGGTGGACAGTTAGAAGTCAAGAGATCATGACCATAGTATTAACCCCGTGAATCAACAATTAGGTAATCAAATAAGTTGATAAAATTGATACTAAACATGATTATTAGTTGAACTATAATCCTAGATCGATTCATTCATTGATTGTGTAAAAATCTGCTCATTTCTTGGTTAATTGTTCACTAGTTCTTTTACTTTTATTTTTAGTCTAATTAATTTAATGCATAATACATAAATGTGCCATTTAACTTGACCTTATTTTATATTTATGCCCTTGAACTTTGAATATGCATAAATAGACACTTAAACTTGTATAAAGTTGAACAAGTAGAGACATGAGTTCTTTGTGGCATAATACACGTACGACAACATGTAGGATGCAAATTGCCATTTGGATGTCACAGAGGACGTGTGTGTTTATTTATTTAACTTAATATAAGTTTAAGTGTCTACTTGTGCACACCCAAAGTTGGAGGGCATAAATGTAAAACGGAAAAGGGTTAAAATTACCCTTGAACTTTTTGAAATAGCTCAAATATACCATTCAACTATTTTTTGGATCAAATATACCCTCGTCGTTACCAAAAGAGACCACAAATACCCGTCCACTCAACGGTTGACTTCTAAGCTGACATGGCAGTGTGACATGGAAAAAATTATCCACATGGATGGCTACGTCAGTCTCTCTCCCTCTTCCCCTTTAGTTCAGGGGTATTTTTTACCTTTTTTTTTATAATTTTATTTTTTTTAATTTTTCTGCACCACCACATACCCCCTCCCTCCACAACCCCACCTACTTTTTTTTATTATTAATTATTATTTTTTAAAATTTTCTACAACACTACATACTCCTCCCCCCTTGCCCCCCTCAACCCCCCTCAAAAAAACTGTTTTTTAAACTTTTACATTTTTTTCAGAAAGTGGGTATAGAAAATAAAAAATGAAAACTTTTCAACATTTTTTTTGGAGGGGTGGGGGTATTGGTCGTGGAGGAAGGGGGTTGTGGGGTAAAAAATAAAATAAAAATTCAATCTACTTCATATTTAATTTACTATTTTATAAAAAAAATTATAAAAATTAAAAGTTTGAATGGTTAAAAATTTAAAATTTTGGAGAGGATGTATGGGTGGGAGGGGGGAGGAGGTCATGGGGATGGGTAATGTAAAAATCCAATAAAACAACTTTTAAAACTTTTTAAAAGAATTTTCTTTTTGGGTGAGGTGTTGCGGGGGGGGGGGGGAGGGGGGCGCTTGGGTATGTGGTGGTGTAGAAACTTTAGAAAAAAATTAAAAACATTTTTAAAAAATCGGCGAGGGGGGTGTTGGGGGTATGTGGTGTTGTAGAAAATTTAATAAAATAATAACTAATAATTTAAAAAAAGTGGGGGGGATTGTCGAGGGAGGGGGTATGTGGTGTAGAAAATTTAGACAAACAAATTAAAATTATAAAGAAGGGGTGAAAATACCCCTGAACTAAAGAGGAAGAGGGAGAGAGGCTGACGTGGCCATCCATGCAAATATTTTTTTATGTGGCACCGCCACGTTAGCTTTAACAATCAACCGTTAAGTGGAAGGGTATTTGTGGTCTCTTTTGATAACGGCGATAGTATATTTAATCCCAAAAATAGTTGAAGGGTATATTTGAGCTATTTTGAATAGTTCGAGGGTAATTTTGAACCTTTTCTGAATGTAAATTAGCCCAAGTTAAAGGGCATATTGATGTATTATGCCTTAATTGAATTCATCTTTAAAATCATTGCTTGAATAAATAATTATAATATAATTTAGTAAATATTTAATTGGCAAGTCCCTGTTGGTTCAACATTCGGTTCCTAAAAAGAGTCACTTTATTACTTGCATGACTGCGTACGCTTGTGTGTGCTTTGGACGCAACACCAATCTCTTTTGTTGCGGTTAATTTTAGCCTATTCGAGTTAAAACCCTAATCATTATGCACACATTCCTAGTCCTTTCAAATTTTAGTAGACAATTTATTTATAATTCCTTGCTTTTAAAACTTGATAGTGATAAATTGCAGTTGTTAGCAAAACCCAACAAATTTTATATATATACATATTTGTTGAGAACTATAATTGCTAATTTGTTTGAATTTTGAATCAATTGGTTAGACCCTGACCTCATAAGTTGGGAATTTTTTTACAAACGACAGCATACTCTCTGAAATATAAGACATAGTTGAGCATTCATCACATACAATCATGAGGAGAAAACAATTGTAATATTGAAAGATAATTTGAGTAAAACTTAGGTGAGGATGAAGTACTGTGTTGATAGTAGATAGTCTGACAGGGCATTTCAGGTTGTTAGTACGCTCTTTGTCAAACTTCAAATCATATGGAAAGACCTTATGATTAGCATTGAGGAAGTACCTGCACTTTCTTTTAAGTATTATGATCCCTATAGAATACTTACTAGTATTGGGAAAGTGTCTTATAGGTTGGACTTGCCATCGGACTCTAACGTGTATCATGTATCCTATCTCAAGAAGAAAATGGGCAATCATGTGGTTGTTGAGACTTACCTTCCAAGTTTTGGGGTTGATGGTCAAATTATTGTCCAGCTAGTGTCCATTCTCCAAAGGTATATGACTAAAAGAACAATGTGGTTGTGGTTAAAGTGCTTGTCCAATGGTCCAATTTACATCCTGAGGATGCCACCTGGGAAGATTACCTATTTCTTAAAGCCAAATTTGTTGGATTTGATTCTTATCCTTAAGGTCAAGGATATTTTGATGAAGATGGGTATGTAATGACTACGTTGAGTAGGAGTAAAAAAAATGAGACCGACTAGATTCGAAATTAGATCGCAGAGAGAGAGAGTAATCGAAATTTTGTTTGACAGCTAAGATTAGATCTTGATAAAATGAGGTGCAAGGACTAGTATAATGCCAACCTCATAAAAGAGAGAAGACTGGCAATCAAAATTTGGTATTTAATTTCTTTTTCATTTCTCCTCTTCTTCTTCTCTCTCTCTAAATTTAATTCTCATCTCCTCCTCCTCCTCTATATTCTCAATCAATAATGATGGTTCAACTATTCCAGTAAGCTTAGTTCAATTCAGCATTTCAATTACTTATATTTAAAATTAATTTTTTCATTTATAAAATCCTAGAAAATTGTTCCAAAGCAATTGCAATCTAGCATTTGTTCTTCAACTTTCAAATTATTTCAGATCTATACTTGAATGCTGACAATTTTTTTACTAATTATTTTTTCTGCGCACTCATTTTGTAAAAGCGAGAAAGGACAACAAGATGAACAGAATAGAGGGTGGCTTGTCAAAGGGACCACGTAGGTGATTTGCCTTCTGACTTAAAATTTCTCATATGAGATTAGGTTAGGAATTTTTTGAGACGGAGAGTCATGTTAGTTTTTAACTTTCTTTCCCATTCTTTTGAGGCAAAATGTATTTTCTTTTTTAGTACGCAAATATTTTGACGCTACTCTTGTCCACTTAGAGTGCTAGCAACCAATATTAATCAAATTTAAGGATCATATTTTGTCCCTTCTTCAAATAAATATAAATTCGAGATTTAGGGACCAAAAGAATATTTGATCCTTATATGTATTGCGTTTTTAGGAACCATATCTTTTACCAGCCGCAAAATGTTGGTCACTAATGAATTCTTTTTTTATAGTGATTTCTCGAATATCAATTGTCTGCTGGGTTGGAGGCGTGATAATAACTATCATAAATATAATTTATCATAAATTTACTTTATTAATTATGATTCCACACAATGTCAGAGAATCTTCTTTTTATAAAAAGTATACCATTTGTGAATTTTTAATTATAAGAATCAAAACAAAAAAAATGATTAAATCAAATAATCTAAGAAAAAGAGTAAAAACTATATTAGGTCCTTGCACAACACGGCTACACTATGTAGTGTTTTTGGACAAGAAGGTTAATTAGAGAATATGTTAACTAGAGAATGTAGTTAGACAAGCTATCATGGTTAGTTAAATTAACTAAATTTGTTAGAAGGTGGTTATTGTCATGTATTGCTTCTAAATGTAATCTATAAATACACATATTACTCACATGTATTGTATGAGCTAAGATGATCTAATTCAGTAACTACTTTCTGTCATTAGTTTCTCTTCTCTTCTTTCTAATTTTCTCTGCTCAGTCACTACTTCACAAGCTCCATTAATAGAGTTATCATGGTATCAGAGCGTGGTGTGTTCTTCGACTAGAAGCTTCACTGTGTACTGTAGTTTAGTGTGCTAGAGTGCTTAGATTCGAAGCTGAGTAGTAGTTGAATCTCGAGTAAGCATCCAAGTACAAGATCAAGGTTCGAAGGTGAGAATCAATGCAAAACAAAGCAGAAGTCGAAGCTGGATCAATGGAAACTGGCAATCTAAACTCAAATACAGAAAATATAACTACTGGAGCTGCTAATTTCATTGCTCCAATAATAGAGTCGACTTCACCGCTTATCAGCTAGATGGTCCCGCCCGACAGTGGTGGCGTTCATTCTTAGAAACTAGACCAACTGGGTCCCCACTTGTGTCGTGGGCTGGGTTTTTAGAGGCCTTCTTGGTGCGATTTATTCCCAGGAGTGTTAGAGTCAGCTTCGAGATCAGTTTTCACGATTGGTGCATGGCTCCATGACCATGTTAGAGTACGAGCCACGATTCCATGATCCCTCAGGGCATGCTGCCATGATCTTACCTACTGAAGAGGAGAGTGTTCAGTGCTTCATCAGGGGATTGAGACTCCAGTTGCGGATTGAGACTTAGTCTTTAGTCTCAGCGGGTCGCTCATTTCTGGATATGCTAGACCACACCTGCACGCTTGAGCAGCTCCATCGCGAGGCCCAAAAGGGCAGCAGCAAGAGAGTTAAGCAAGATGTTAGTCAAGGTGAGAGCCGTTTTAGACCCAGGGAGTCCTATGATAGATAGCACCAAAGTTTCCAGTTGGGTCAGTACAGCCGCCCATTTCAGGCCTCTATTCAGACTTTAGAGGGTGACCAGCACCGTTAGGGTGTCTCTAGTGTCGGTTTGAGGTGATTCAAAGATGGGTTCTTCCAGTTGATGTGGACGACCTATAGCTTTGAGCGGATAGTCGCATGGGTTCTTTGAGTGCGGGGAGATAGATCATTGGTCCCATAAGTTCCCTCACCGCAAGCCAGCCTATCACGACCCAATCTCATAAGCCGCGACTGGGGTCCAACCTGGACCCCCATATATATACCTATCGGATATAAAGACTATAAATAAGAACTCCAATAGGTCATAATATCCTCTTACACACGTAGAGTTTTTCATTTGTATCATAATATGAATGGGTACGCAAGCCAACACGGCTGCCATAACATAACAACACTTACTACACGCCATATAGGCACAATTGAGGCAAACTTACAAATAACCCACACACACATGTCTACAGACCTCTAAGAATAGTAGTTGTAACATATGGCGGGACAAGGCCCCCGCCATACCCCTGAACAAACAAATATGTACATAGGAGAACTAGTACCCAAAAAGCTAGGCTCCAGAACAGTGGAACACTTCCAACATGGATGAGTAGAAATCCTTAGCTGGCGAATCACCAAAATAAATATCTGTACCTATAGGCATGAAACACATCCCCCCAAAGAAAGGAGGGTCAGTACGATATATGTACTAAGTATATAAAGCATAACTTAACATAATTGAGATAACAACTGAAACAGGGATGAAGAAAACAAATATAGCATTTAACAACTCACTGTACCTGCATATTAGGACATGTAGTCATATACATTCTCATACACTATACCCGACCCTCTAGTGAACTTGGTGTCATAATCGTTTCATCATCTTAACATGTCATGATATCATCATTTATATCACTTCATCACATTATCGTATATGGCATCATATCATCGTATACTGTATAATCTTATCGTATATGTTATCACATTACATCTGGTTCATTATGGGCTCGAGGTCATAAATGTATCACTATATTTCTATATGCATGCCTACACAAAGTATCCGGCCCTTTAGTGAGGGAATCGGTAAAGGGAGTGGGGTACATCTATAGTATACCAGCATCATATACATAAGTAACGAACCCTCTAGTGAGGGACTTGGTTCCCCTTCCTTATTTTGCCACACATACCATCACATACATACCATCATATTACAACACATACCATTATATATCATACCCGGCCCAGGACTCGATGAATAATCGTATCTTTATAACATATTATCGTGCCTCACGTACGAAATCATCTCCTCATATATAGAATTATACATACTCAGCTTGGGACTCAGTGAAAGAAGTAAAAAAGCTGCGCCCGATATAATATCTGGCCCATCGTGGGATGCGGAGAAAGAAGGGTTATAGCATGCACGAGTAGAGTAGTGAGAAACCATATATAACTAAGTCACCCTCTGAGATTCAATGAAACAGTCAAGTAAACCATCACCTGAAGACCAGGAAAGTAATTATCCGAAGTACCCTTTAGATGTCATTAGGAATTACATCAATTGGGGCCTCAGGAATCACAGACATGCATCAAGACAATACCACATAGCCCATGCAAGCAAAGACACAATTTATGCAATCAAAAACATTTATCACTGTAGGCCCTTTAGGAAGAGGAGCTGGCATCTCCACTTACTATTCACTGTATAGAAGGCTCGAGAATAGTAGTTTAACTACTTTCAGACTTTTAATGTTCCGAAGTGAATACGAGTCACGATTCATACTCAGAGATCCTAAATGGAGTTACCTCCAAATCCATGTCCTATATTACTTATAGTCCAGCCTTTCTAGAAGTGGGAAAAGACAAGCTTTACATGTACTACTTTTCATCACATGAAAGACTTGAAAGGTAATGACTCAACTTGTTACAGGAGTTCTAATCAGTAGGAAGTGAACAAGAGTCTTAACTCACACTCAGAGTTTTAAAAATGGAATGACTCCCAATTTCATATACATAATACTTACATCTAAGACATGCCAAAAGAGAAGAAGGGATAGCCTTACATACCTATTATCGATTACTTTTAACCCGGCTTGTCTCGTCGTCCTCTGGACCTATTTAACACGAAGGTAATACTAAAATTAATAACCTTTAACTTTCCAGCTTCTAAATCCATAATTAAGCAACCATAGGAATCAATTCGTTATTCGCCTATCTTGACTAGTCTTGACTAGTCTATTAGTTAGTTAGAAGTTAATGGAATTCGGGCAGCATCTCCTCTATAACTTGCCCTATCCGAACTTCCCATTACATTTTCAATTAGTACAGCCAACCAAAAACAACAACCAGGAGCCAATACACAATTATACAACCTCAACATCATACCAAACAAGTCCCAAATAGCCCGCTCAAAACTACGACTCCAAAATATGGTTTTCAATCTTTATTTCATAAAATCTTAACCACACGATATAGGGTGTCATGTGGTTGAAAACAGCAGAAATTATACCCATATTTAGACATGTTTACAGCCCTGTAACACCACAAAACAATTCCCAATACGACACTACAATAACAACGACACTAGTTACATTTTAAGCCACTAGAATACGTCAATATTTTCACGTCTCCAACTCATGTTTACACAACCATAACATTTTTAAATATTTATCAAAATATGGGAAAAGAGAATCAAGCCATACCTTAACAAACAACTTCCCAAACTTGCTGAAAATTAACTTTAAAAACTTCTTGACGTGACTGAGATTTGGTGGCTGTTTGCAGCCCTGTCTTGATGCCCCAACTATCAATTTTCATTGTTAAAAACCCCCACTTAGTTGAGGAATACCTTAGATAATTAATTTATGGATAAAAATTGGAGAATTTACCTTGTAGAGGCTAGGGCCGTAGGTACACTATCTTAGTCTCTTAGGGTTTCTCTTTTTGTTTCTTTTGTTGTAACTGCTTAAATAAGATAAATATAGCATGTAATATATATATACACCTCCCTAAGAGGTGACACATAGAAGCCCCCTAGGGGTGACATGTGGCATCCCCCTAGGGTGCCACCTTATTCATGCGGCCACTCATATGCTGCCATGTGGCAGTGTGGGGGTCCACCCCAAGCAGGTGAGTCACCTACTTGGTCCAAGTAGGTACATCAACTACTTGCTTCTAAGTAGGTGCTACGCCTCCTTCCGCCTCTTTTGTGGGTTCATAATCTCATCTTACTTTAAGAGCCTATGTATTTCTTGCTACTTAAGCTCGATGCGTACTCAAGTAGCTTAATTATGTAGGACATCCAAGTTGGTATCTTACGCAAGTAAGTCGATTCATACGACTTATTTCTTGGCCTTCAGCTCCTTTTGGATTCTTCCAACCCTACTTCCAATCTTCCTTATTATGGGGTATCTCCTTCTCCTTTCCTTAGAGTCATTTGGTAGCGTAGTAGCTAATCTAGGTCACGTGGAAACTTTTAAGATGTTTAAGAATGCTTTCCGAAGTATAAAAGTATGGGGTATAACATCCTTCCCCCCTTTAGAACATTCGTCCTCGAATGTTAACTAGTCTCACAAGGTCTTGCGAGGACTTTCGGAATTCTTCGTAATAGTTGTCATCTATAGTCCTTTTATTCATCAACTCAACTAATCTAGGAGTTTAGACTTCCTATAGACACAGGGAACACGTACGGATATCTCTTCTCTATCTCCCTTTTGGCTTCCCAGGTCATCTGTTCTTTATTCTTATTTCGTCACACGACTTTGACGGAATCCACATCCCTAGTTCGTAACCTTTTAATCTTCCGATCCATGATGGAGATAGGTTGCTCCTCATAGGATAACTCCTAGTTATGTGGATCTCCTCCACGAAAACTATTCTGTAAGGGTCACTTATACCTTTGCGAACTCTTGACAAATGAGGGACTAGGTGTACCACTTCCAAATCCAATGGTAGGTCCAACTCTTAGGCAGCTCTGCCTATCCTACAAATGATCTGATAGGGACCCACACATCCTGGGCCAAGTTTCCCCTTTCTTGTCAAATTTTGTTACACCTATCTACCATAACCCATATGAACTCATACTTTCATAGAATGCAAGGTCAGTCTGTACTATAATTCATATTAACTGCTTTCCATTTTCAAGTCAGGATTTCCATATCCTATAATAGGCTATCAAGATTTTGATACTCTATTTTGTTTAAGTTATTGCATAATTTCTCTTAATCCAACTCGTAACACTCTAGGCATGTCCTACTGCGCTCTTACTCAGATCTTCTTTCTAATCCTCTTATCACCCATCACCTTGCAATCACATTGCTATTACCCATTTCTTTTTATCGAGTAACCACTCAGTCTCATTCTTAGCATACTAATATTCGTAGGTTGCATACTATTCTTATACTATTTGTAGAAAGTGCGTGCAATTCTATTTATAATCTTTCCTACCCTTGGATTACTCTACTCTACATGTGTCATTATACTAACATGCACTCATCATCTCTTTTGTCATACTTGTTTCACTTCCTTCACTTACTCTGAAGTTTTCTCATTTTCCAATATAGGAGAGATTTGTTATCCTTTCTCTTGTGCTACTTGTATGTCGCTATATCAATAGCCAATAACTCTGTTGCCAACATCTTGACCTTTAGTCAGGTATAACCTTGTTATCCTTTAAAATACCGTTAAGTTATTTAGTGTTATTCTTTTGTTGTATTCATTTCACCTATTCTATGATGTCATACCATTCGAGGTCTTTACCAATAATTTCCCAGCACTATCTCAGATATTACCTTGGCTTTTATCTATTTATTGCTGGCTTTTAGATATCGTTAACTCATGCCAGTATGGGGTCTTACTTGAAGTTTAAGTATTCACATTAACATGATGTAATGTCAGTTGATTTCATCTCACGCTTGTATTTCTCATATCTACTTCCCTTCTTTAGGGTGTATCCATGACATTGTCTGTTTATTTTCAACTTTTCAGATGCATATGAGTCTTTTCCCCACATATTTGGTATGTTGCACCATATTCATATCTTCCTCTCTACCACCTATACTTTAGGTTACCCATGTACGAAACCTTAACACAATCAAGAGGTCCTTAAAAATTCTCGATATACAGTACCAAATCTAGTCTAAACACTTGTACTCGAGTAGTATCCTTAAGGTAGCAATGCATTCAAGACACATTATATTTATCCCAATCAGTAATTAGCTAGTGTTTATAATCGTCTCAAATTCTCCATTCAGGAGCATTTACACTCTGATGACCCATGATTTAAGCTTTATCATAACACTAGCCTTATCCCATCGGTATCAACTTCTAAAGCATACTATGAACTTATAGCTCATTCTCTCTTCTCCTTTTTCTTATTTTTGGGAAACTTTGCGCAAAGTTTCCTCTGCATTTCTTACTATCTCAACACCTGCACATAGAAAATGCCAACAGTGCCCCACAGGGCCAACATATATATTCATATCATATCATATCGCAACCACACAGGGCACCCAATATCAATAGTATGAAAATGGACTTACCTCGTATGTCCACTCGAACTGCACCTGTTGCACTTTTCTGTTTACTTTACCTTTCACCTTCCAACTTTACATATCAATCGTATTTTCACACCTTACCTGACATATATCCTACATACCTCTGCTTACTTACGTGATTTGTAACTTTTAATATCGTCAGTCTTATTCTCATATCAATCCTGTATTGCTTGGTTCTTGATTCTAAAAGTATTTTCGACAGTTCTGATTGGATATGGTTCATGCTAGAGTGGTTCATTGATGGTATTCGGTTTGGGGGTACTCCCCATAAATCTTGGTTGGACGCTGATCCTAGTTCAGACTGACTCATCTCTGTTTGTGGTTTAAGTTCCCATTTTACTCCATGGGCAGGGTTCAGGCCCCTGCCTTGGTATTATAGCCTCGGTTCAAGTCTGTCACTCCTCATTTAACCATTGTTTGATCCCACCATCTTTTTTATCACCTCTGTTCAAGTACGTCGCTCCTTATTTGGCCGTGGTTTAAGCCTACGCCTTTATACAACCTTAGTTCAAGTCTGTCGCTCCTTAGTCACTTTGGTTTGAGTCCTTAGCTACAATCACCTAGTTCACATCTGTGGTCTAGCTTACACGTTGTTCAAATCCACAATTGTCTATCACCCGATTCAAGTTTGTGGTTGCTTTCAAATCTCAGTTCAAGTTCCTAATTCCCTGCTGAAACGTTGGTTCAAGTGCATACCTACTCTCAACTTTGGGTTAAAGTTTCAAGATTTTGGGATGGTTCGGTTCAAGTCTGAGAAATTTATGGTATTATTGGAACTCTATTGGCTCCATTCATTTTACTTCAACTATCTTTTCTCCTTCAGACTTATGGGGGTCCATTCAGGTCATTACCATATACTTGTGCACAAGCGTACCCATCGGGTTTATGAGAGCTCAACGGATTTAGCTAGATTTTTCCTCTTTGTTTGTTGAGTACGCTTATAAAACCTACATTTATTTCTTGCCCTATCTTTGGTTGTGATTACTTTCTCAGATTTCAGTTTACCTTTTCTTATCTTGCTCAGTCGGCCTATGATGCCTACTAAGTACCTGTTGTTTTGGTACTCATACTACACTAGGTATCTATTTTCGTGATGTAGGTACAATTCCTGAGGGTGAGCATACAACATTCTGGATTTACCTGTCTCCCTCTATATATATATATTGTTTGTCTTTTGCACTTCGAGACAGTATTGTTTATGTGGTCCAAGACAAGATTAATTCACTTTGGGATTTGTAGTCCCGTCTTCTCTAACGTCAGAATAATCATTATAATACGATGATAGCACCTGATTAGTTAGAAATTCCCAACTCTCCTTTTAGCAATGATCTGTCTAGGGCTACTTTCAAAATTGCGCTTTTGGAACCTGTACTCTTTTTGTAGTAGCTCTATACACGTGACTTTTAGGTTCTAGGAGGGATCTTTTTGGTTTGTATATATTTAGTTTAGCTTCCGCCGTTCAGTTATGTTCTTGTTGTTTCATGTTTATTTTAGTGGTATGGTTGGTATTTTATCTTGATATCCCATTACTTAAAGTTTTGGGATATGGATCGGTCTGCCTACTGGTGGATTGTATAGTAGGCGCCAACATGACCTGAGAAATTAGATCATGACAAAAGTCTATACAAAATATATTTAATTTTTACTCAAAATTAAAAGACCCACCCATCTTACACAATTTAACCCAACCCATGACCGGATTAAAAAACTCCTCTTCTTCTTCTCTAATCTAAACTAAGAAAAAAGTCATAGAACTCATAGATCGAATTCACTTTTCTGCAATAGAACATAAGACAACTTCCATATCTTGCTTTGTTTTTAATTACTAGAAACTGAACTTAAGCCTAAAAATTACAATTACTACTCCTTCTTGATTAGAACATTTATTATATCTTCTTGGTTCTCATAAACATTGAAATTAAGAATCTTCATTGCAACATCTTTATGATTCTCTCAATTTTTCTCCCTTTTCCAAAAATCCTATTCTCCATACTCCTCAATTCTAATTTTCTTGTACCCTTAAATAAATCTCCTTTTTTTAGTTCTCAATTTTTCAAATTATAAGTATATGGGTCAGCCATTGTTGATATTGATAAACTGTTCAGATTGTCATACCCTAATACAACTACCACAAGGTGCACGATCCATTCATTGTGCGATTTGGCAGGCAGTTACACACACTGACCCACATGTTTTTCCTCCATTATCGCCAAGTTAATACCATTACCCACCACTATCTTCCTTCTCCGTAGTCGAACCTCTGTCCAAACCACGCATCCCTCGGTACCCCACCAATGCTCATGGAAGAAATAAAGTTGTGATTATTTGTATACGTATACAAGAAACAAAGATCAATCTAAAATTGAAATTGAAAGTTGTTTGGGTGTGGGTCTAAGTCTTTTGGGAATTTTAAATTGTTGATAATGGTTTGAAAAAAGAAGAAATGGTTGAAAAGTCAAAAATGGCAAATCTCCCACATCGAAGGATTAGAAATGAGTTATTGCTTTTTGTACTTATAAAATGAGATTTACTCATTTGGTTTAGGACACCACCAAAATTTTAATTCCTTATATATTAGAAGAGAGGTTTAGAGATAATTCTCTTGAAAATCTCTTTGAGAATGGTATTTTAGGAATTAGAGTGTGTGGAAAAAAATATATTGTGCGTTGTATGGTGTAATAATTTCTATATAGTGAATATTTGTCTGAGCGGCTCGTGGTTTTTCTCCAATTAGAGAGTCTTCCATGTTAAATCTTTGTGTTGTTATTCTCTTTAAATTTCTCTATTATTTTCTACTTGAAGGCGGTCCAAAAGGGACGAGAATTAGTCAGTGCTTTTTTCCAATAAGTTGTATCAGAGCTTTTTGTATCGAATAATTCTTTTGAAATTTTAGTATGCTTTATGTTTGCAGCTTTGTCTGATCTTCCACATCAGAAAAAATTTCTGAAATAAAATTACGAAGCTTTTGGTGTGGAATAATTCTTTTGAAATTTTAGTATGCTATGTGGTTGCAGCTTTGTCTAATTTTCCACATCAGAAAAAATTTCTGAATTAGAATTATTATTTTCAAGAAGAAGTTTTATCCTGGTGGAGTAGCAAATGGAGTCTGATTCCGATGATGTTTGCTATTCTGGTGGAGTTTCTTTGGGGTACTTGTATATTTGGTAAAAGTGAAAATAAGTACAATCTAAAAAGGTTCTGACTAAGGAAACACTTGGTACTTAAGTGTATCCATTGTGATCCACCTCTCTTTCCTGGGAACTAATTTAGTGGATACTTTTTCTTGCCATTTTCCATTTATTAGAACTGATAAGCAAGATGGGGATAAAATTTGAGATTGAGAAATTTGATGGAAGAATTAATTTTGGCTTGTCGCACATGCAAGTTAAGGATGTACTAATCCAATCTGAATTACACAAGGCATTGAAAGGGAGACTAACTAGCGGAAAAGATGACAAGGGTTCAGAAAAATCTAAAAGCAGTGGAAACTCAAAAAAATCCAAAATTGGTGTTGAAGAATGGGAAGAGCTAGACATGAAAGCAGCAAGTCAAATTCGCTTGTGTTTAGCTAAAAATATTTTTGCTAATGTGATTGAATTGTCGACAACAAAGAAGTTATGGGAGAAACTTGAAGAATTGTACCAAGCCAAAAGTATTTCAAATAGGCTAAAATTGAAGGAGCAATTTCATAAATTTGAAATGGAAAAAGGTACAACTATTTCTGATTATCTGAGTGAAAATTGATGATGAAGACAAGACACTTCAACTCATCTGGTCTCTTCCATCTTCGTATAAGTACATGCAACCCATTTTAATGTATGGGAAGAAAATTGTGATTTTCTCGAAAGTGACGAACAAATTGATTTCTGAGGAAAAAAGATTGAAGAATAGAGATGAAAAAACTCAAAAAAATCAACACTTGTTGTTAAAGAAAAATGGAAGTAAAATAAAAGCTCCAAGAAGAAGGTCGATTTTTGGAATTGTGGTCAATCGAGACATATTAAGAGTAAATGTCCAAACAATGGGGCTAGTTCAGCTAGAAGATCCAAAGGAAATATTGTCAATGTTGTCTACGAGAGGAATGATATTCTTTTGTAAGAAAGATGAAAATCATCATAGCATGAATACTACCTTTAGAATTGTCATGGAAGAGGATGTTTAATTGGTAGCTGGTCCACAAGTTTGCACATGGGCATTGGTTGATAGGTGATGCAAGATGTGTGGTGGAAAGGATGTCGATGGCTAATAAACTCTCAAAACATCAACAAAAGGGTTGCACTATAAGTTATTAGCAAGTTTTTTTGACATGAGCCGAAATTGAAATTCTTGAAATTAGAAAGTGATTTCAAGTGAAATTCTTGGATTGGTTTTTCAATCTGAATGGATATACTCTTTATGGTGGGGATACTTCTTGAATTTAGAATTATCATTATTAGTAGAATAAAATGTGAAAGTTGCTGTTGTGCATGGTTGGCCGAGTTTAGAGTCGGGTAGAGAACGAAATCTATTATGTGTAGCTGGACAACTATAAAGGCCAACGGGTTGAATTTTTTCTCCTTTTTTCAAAGGTGGAGATTTGTTGGTTTTGGTTTGAAAAAAGAGGAAATAGTTGAAAAGTCAAAAATGGCAAATCTCCCACATTGAAGGATTAGAAATGTGTTATTGCTTTTTGTACTTATAAAATGAGATTTACTTATTTGGTCTAAGACAACACCAAAATTTTAATTCCTTGTATATTAATAGAGAGGTTTAGAGATAATTCTCTTAAAGATCTCTTTGGAAATAGTATTGTAGGAATTGGGGTGTGTGGAGAAAAATATTGTGTATTATATGGTGTAATAATTTCTGTATAGTGAATAGTTTTTTAAGAGGTCCGTGGATTTTCTCCAATTGGGGAGTCTTCCACGCGAACTCTTTGTGTTGTTAATCTCTTTAAATTTCTCTATTATTTTCTTCTATGGGGTTGCAGCTTTGTGTGATCTTCCACATTAGAAATTTTTTTTGAATTAGAATTATTATTTTCAAGCAGAAGTTCATTCTGGTGGAGTTGCAAGTGGAGTCTGAATCGTGTGGAGTTTGCTATTTTTGGTGAGTTGCTTTGGGTACTTGTATATTTGGTAAAAGTGGAAATAAGTACAATCTAAAAAGGTTCTGACTAAGGAAACACTTGGTACTTAAGTGTATCCGTTGTGATCTACCTCTCTTTCCTGGGAACTAATTTAGTGGATACTTTTTCTTGCCATTTTCCATTTATTAGTACTGATAAGCAAGATGGGGATAAAATTTGAGATTGAGAAATTTGATGGAAGAATTAATTTTGGCTTGTCGCACATGCAAGTCAAGGATGTCCTAATCCAATCTGAATTACATAAGGCATTGAAAGGGAGACTAACTAGCGGAAAAGATGACAAGGGTTCAGAAACATCTAAAAGCAATAGAGACTCAAAAAAATCCAAAATTAGTGTTGAAGAATGGGAAGATCTAGACATGAAAGCAGCAAGTCAAATTCGCTTGTGTTTAGCTAAAAATGTTTTTGCTAATGTGATTGGATTGTCGACAACAAAGAAGTTATGGGAGAAACTTGAGGAATTGTACCAAACCAAAAGTATTTCAAATAGGCTATATTTGAAGGAGCAATTTCATAAATTGCAAACAGATGAAGGTACAATTATTTTTGATTATCTAAGTGTCTTGAAAAGGATTGTTTCTGAATTGAAATTTACTGGAGTGAAAATTGATGATGAAGACAAGGCACTTCGAATCATCTGGTCTCTTTCATCTTCCTATAAGCACATGCAACCCATTTTAATATATGGGAAGAAAATTATGGTTTTCTCGAAAGTGAAGAGCAAATTAATTTCTGAGGAAAAACGATTGAAGAATGGAGATGAAATAACTCAAAACAAATCAGCTCTTGTTGTTAAAGGAAAATGGAAGCAAAATAAAAGCTCTAAGAAAAGGTCATTTGCTGGGATTCTGGTCAACCGGAACATATTAAGAGTAAATGTCCAAATGATGGGTCTAGTTCAGTTGGAAGCGCCAAAGGAAATGGTGCCAATGTTGTCTACGAGAGGAATGATATTCTTTTATAAGAAAAATGAAAATCATCATGGCATGAAGTTACCTTTAGAATTTCCATGGAAGAGGAAGTTTAATTGGTAGCTGGTCCATAAGTTTGCACATGGCTATTGGTTGATAGATTATGCAAAATGTATGGTGGAAAGGATGTCGATGGCTAATGTACTCTCAAGAAATCAACAAGAGGGTTGAACCATAATTTATTAGCAAGTTTTTCGGCATGAGCCGAAATTGAAATTCTTGAAATTGGAAAGTGATTTCAAGTGAAAATTCTTAGATTGATTTTTCAATATGAGTGGATGTACTTTTTATGATGGAGTATGATAATTCTTGAATTTAGGATTATGATTATCTGTAGTAGACAATGTGAAAGTTGCAGCTGCGCATGATTGGCCGAGGTTAGAGTTGGGTGGAGAATTGACTTTGTTATGTGTAGCTGGACAACTATAAAGGCTAACGAGTTTTCTTCTTTTTTCAAAGGTGGATATTTGTTGGTTTTGGTTTGAAAAAAGAGGAAATAGATGAAAAGTCAAAAATGGCAAATCTCCCACGTCGAAGGATTAGAAATTTGTTATTGCATCTTGTACGTATAAAATCAAATTTACTCATTTGGTTTAGGACAACACCAAAAATTCAATTCTTTGTATATTAGAGGCGAGGTTTAGAGATAATTCTCATAAAGATCTCTTTGGGAATAGTATTGTAGGAATTGGGGTGTGTGGGGAAAAATATTATGCATTGTATGGCGTAATAATTTTTATATAGTGAATATTTTTCTGAGAGACCGTGATTTTTCTCCAATTGGAGAGTTTTCTACATTAAATCTTTGTGTTGTAATTCTTTTTAAATTTCTCTGTTATTTTTTCTGCTTGAAGGCGGTCCGAAAGGGATGAGAATTAGTCGGTATTTTTTCCCAACATAAATAAAGGTGACAAAAGAGTTTTAAAATTAAGAAAAAGTGACTCAAGTTTTAATTTTTTAATAGATATGACAATTTTAAGATTAGTTCTAATGACACTAATTTTAACACCCTCAAATTTTATTGTTTAAATAAAAGCCATATCTTACCCACCCCGCCCCTTCCCACCCTACTCTTTTGCCGATGTCATCCCCTCATTTTCTACCGCCATCGTCACTACCTCCACACCACCAATTCTTTCTCTTTTTCCTCCATCACTACAACCTCCTCGTCTTCCATCACCACCACTTTTTCCTCCACTACCATTGTTACACCTCCTTCTCCTCCATTTTCGCTGCAACAACAACCACTACATCCACCTTCGTCCATCACCATCTCCACCATCACCAATTCTTCCTCTTATTCCTCCATCACCACCATTGCCTCTTCTTCAACCGCCACCACTTCCTAATGTACCACCATTGTTGTCTTCTCCTTCTCCTCCACCATCATCGCCACAACAACCACCACATCTACCTTCGTTGTTACCACTAATATATGTCATAACCACCCTCTGCTTCACCTCACAACTGCTAAAGTTGTTGTAGCACATAAGTCATATATTGTAACAGATAGATATATGTTGAAATAGATGACGACATATATTGCAACAGATGTCCCATTTGTTACAATAGATGACGACATATGTTGCAACATGCAACTTATTGCAACATGTTGCTAACATGTTGTAAAAATAGGGACCAAAAAGAAAACAAACAGAGTGCAAGAAAAATCGATGAAAGTCGACAACGATAACAACGACATCAAATATCATAAAAACAAGAAGAAGAAGAAGAGGAGAAAAATCTGAAAAGAGAAAGAAGGAGAGAGAAAGGAAGATTAAAAATAGGGAAAAGGGTCAAGAATCCTAACCTATTGGAAATAGCTCAAAAATACCCCTCTTCCACCTTTTGGTCCAAGAATACCCACAATCTATCGGAAATGACCCAAAAATACCATCTCTTCCACCTTTTGATCTAAAAATACCCCCACCTTTGTTTTTGGTTCAAAGATATCCTCCTTCCATCTTTTGGTCTAAAATTACTTTCAAACCAAATTTAAATGAATTGAGTTCTTTTACTAATAAGTTATTTTTTTTATTTGTTCTAAAAGATAATTTTTTATTTATTCAAATTCTTAATATTAACTCATCCCAATATATTTAATTCGTTACATAAAGTAAAATAAAAAAATTATTGTGTAAAAATGAAAAATAAAATTTTTATTTTTATTATTAAAATAACGCAGTAAAATTCTTAAAATTGAACTTTTAAAATTGTAAGTTTTTCTTCAATACTGATTTTCCCTCAATTTTTTCACATCTTTCAGCATTTATTACTTGTTGAAAATTCAGAGAAGGACCTAAAATGCCCCTCAACTATTTGAATTGTTACAAAACTATTCTCTGTCCACCTTTTGATTCTCAAATACCCCCGAAGTCAAACTTTTGGCTAAAAAATAGCCTTGTTTCAAACGATCCACACTCATTAGGTGGATGGGAGGGCAATATTGTACCAAATCTCATAGTTAAGGATATTTTAGGCTCTAATCCGTTAAAAAAATATGAAATTACTTAATATATGAGCTCTAGTAAGATTAACATAATTTTGAATTCCATGGTAAAATCACCTTTCCCTCCTCTTTATTTCCTCTCTCTTAAACTTTTCTTGGATCTTGTTTATCATTTTAAATTTTAATTTTTTTAAACTTATGGCAAAATAAGGGAGATAAAAAGAGGAAAAATAATGAGGACATTCATATAGAAATAATTAGTTCAATAGAAGATAATTTGATATCATCTTTTCTTTTTTATATACCCAAAATTCAAAATAAATGAATAAATAATAATATTTTCCCCTATCCCGACCCCTACCCCACCATACTAATAATATAAACTAAAAGTTGTAATGACCCTGAAGGTCATTTTTGGAATTTTTATAAAATGACCATTTTACCCCTCCCTTTAGATGCCCCGAGTCATTTCTGATTGATACCGGGTGTTGATTTTTAGAAAATCCTATGAAAAGTTAAGTTTTTAGAAATTTTGAGTTTCATAAGCTTTAAGTATTAAAAAGTGATATTTGGGGTCAATCGGAACAACGGGTCTCGGAACGGAATTCCATCGATTCCAACAGCTCCAAAATGTCGAGATTGGATTAGGAGACTTTACGGAATCAATTTTAGAGTTGTAACGAAGATTTGAGAAACTTTAAGCCAAGGTTTGACTTTGGTCAACTTTTGGAGTCCGATATTCGGAATAAAATTCCGATGACTCCGTTGGATTCGGGAGATGGTTTTTGGTCTATAAGAAGTGTTGGTTGAATTTTTAGAGGTCCCGAGTCCGTTTTGCTATTTTGAAGGCCTAAGTTGGTTTAGTTGCGACTTTTTGAGTCTTGGGTCAACATGATCTTGAATTCAA
Organism: Solanum dulcamara; assembly: GCF_947179165.1. Classification (NCBI taxonomy): domain Eukaryota; kingdom Viridiplantae; phylum Streptophyta; class Magnoliopsida; order Solanales; family Solanaceae; genus Solanum; species Solanum dulcamara. The sequence goes on along the minus strand of NC_077237.1, from coordinate 41,668,302 downwards.
ATTCTGATGGTTCCACTTTCGAGGCAATTGATATGAGTTTGAGGTCATTTGACACTTTTGACTTTGAAAGTTAGCCTATGGTTGACTTTGGTCAACATTCATTGAAAATGCGCTCGAATAAAAATTCTGACAGCACGGTTAGTTTCGAAATGTCGATTTTGGTCTGGAACGACCCTTCGTTCTCTTTTTGAGGCTTCCAGACTAATATTGAGGTCCGTTATGGAATGTGGCTTAAAGTGACTCTTGTGTGTGAGATCCACTTTTTATTAAAATAACTTCGTATGGGAATTTTGAATTCTCCATTGAGTCTGGAACGTCGAATTTAGTGGGGTATAATATCTGGTTTATTTTTATTGGATTCTGAATGAATTTCGAGCACCCCATCGGAGATTTTGGATTGAAAAAAATGCAGCAGCAGCAGCCCCTTTTATTTTTTTGGGGGGGTTTTCTCCAACTTTAAAACCCCATAACTTGAGAACTAGGGATCCAAATTGGGTGATTCAAAAGGTAAACTTGAGAAATTTTTTGTGGAGAATGCATTGGAGAATTGAAAACTGATTTGGAGCATTCAATTCAGGTAAAAATTATGATTTTATTTGCAGTTGTATCCAATTTTGGATTGAGTTTTTGAAGAACTTTGAGTTATAATTTTTGACCTATATAAACCCAATTTTGGTGATTCAAGGGTCTAAATTCAAGAAAATTTCGTGAGAAATCTCGTGGTGATCTCGAAAATGCGAGGGCAAGCTTCTTTTGAGGTAAAAATGCATTTTTAGTTACTGATTTAGTCATTTTTGGAATAAAATTTTGTGGAATTTTGGAAGAGTGTATCTTGGTCAATATAACTCCGTTTTGAGTGATTTTTGAGGCTAGATTGTGAGGTTTTTCGCAAGAATCATCATAGTGCAATTTTTGGGGTTGAAAGAGTCTAATTTTTTTAGAGTTTGCTAATTTTGATGTTGTTATATTTTGTCCTTTAGTCGGAATTTATGAGTTTTGGTTGTATACTTGTCCCGCATAGTTTCTCACCCCGAATTATATTATAAATATGATTTATGAACTCGAGTGATGTTTGAAACCTGTTTTGGGAGTCAAATCCAGAATTCTGTATGCGGGTCCCACAATTCCCATTTTAGACCCCAAAATTGGTCCATCTCCAAAAATTATGAAATTAATGTCTAAACGACCGTATTGATGTTGTGGTTCTGTTTTTGATAGCGTGGCATCATTCCAAAGTAGTTTGGAGGGAAAAAGCTCCAGTACAGTGATTTAGAGCCCACGTGTTTAGCCTACAAGTAGGCTACGGTTTTAGCCTTTTTAGATTGAGATGGAATGTGTAAAAGCAGGTTGAAATAGTTGAAATTTGGGTTGGGTAGTTTGATTGTATATTTTAGCTGTTAGAAATCATATTTTAGGCTTGTTATTGAGTTTTTCGGATATTTAGAAGCATGTGTATCTTGTCGTTATTTGTTAGTATTATAAGGAGAGTTGAATGAGCATGTTGTTGATATTGTGGAGTATGTTGGCCTTAGTATGAGATGTAAACTTGCTTTAGATGCCCCGACTTCGCTCCGGTGGACTTAGATCCTTGTAGAATGGTGTAGCGGGCTAGTGCCTGATAGTTTGGCCTTAGTTAGGCATTACCCTTTCTCTTAAAAATATACTCATCCATAAATTAGTATAATCGTGACTTTCGTGATACGTCGGCCACACTAGAATTCATGATCGTTGACTTTAGCTCCGGTTCCAATTTTGGCAGCATATCGGTTGACTTATTTGGGATAAGATTTTTGGTACTGTTGTATTTTAGTTGGGAAGTAGAATGTTTGGCATCATGGGATAAATTATCTGTGAGCATTCGAGTACCAAGTCTCGGCCTCCATTCTGAATTATCGGGGAGCATTCGAGTACTCAGCCCCGGCCTCTATTGGCTTGCTAGTATGATGAGCATCCGGGTACCCAGTCTCGGCCTCGATCATACCGATGTATTTGGCGAGCATTCGGGTATCCAGTCCTGGCTTCGACTGCACTTATGTATTATGGCAAGCATCTGGGTACCTAGTCCCGGCCTTAGCCACTTTGAACATTCGGGTGAGCATCTGGGTCCCAGTCCCGGCCTCGACCCCTAAGTCACCACTAGATCGATTGACTCTTAGAGATCCTGGGTTTGGAAATGATATAGTACTTCGGTTCCTAACATCGCAGATTTTTGGTTCCTAGCCTTGGTAGTTGTAGCTATTTTGTGTACTCGGAGGGCTTTTGGGGGTTCGTCCGAATTTTTATTTAACTTGTGCGCGAGTGTCCCGATTGGGCTTATGGGGGGCCAGTTGGGTATAGTTAGCCGTAGTTCTCATAGGTAGTACTCTTTCCCCCTTTTGATGCTTATGTTGACTCTTATTTAGGCTATTTCTCTTTTTCATATTGTTTTTATCTTTTCTTCTCAGTCGGCCTATGATGCCTACTGGGTACTTGTTGTCTTGGTACTCATACTACACTCTACATCTACTTTCATGATGCAGGACCGAGCACCAGCTAATGCTGTGAATAGATCGAGCCTGTTGCAGTCAACTTTGGAGACTAGGGTAAGCACTTGGCGTTTTTGGATCATTCCTGTCTCCTTCAGTATGGATGGCCCATCTTTTTCCTTTTGAGACTAGTCAGTTGTTATATATATTTTCGACTCACTTTCGGGACTTGTACTCGTCTTTTATTTTATAGCAGCTTTGTACTTGTGACTTCCAGATTTTGGAAGGGATCTTTAGTTGTTTATATCATGTTTTGGTTTACTTCCGCTTATTCTTTCTGCCTATCTTTATAATTCATCACTCTTGTTTAGTTTCTGCCCTCAAACCTATTACTTGAAGTTCCGGATTGACGGATTAGCTTATCTACTAAAGGGTTATAATAGGTGTCATCATGACCTAAGGAATTGGGTCGTGTCAAAAGAATATGAACATTTAGGCTTCTTTAAAGTTTGAGACTCTCAATCCTAATTAAAAATAGAAATTTTAAAAAAATATAGGGAATGGACAATACAAGTGGATACAACAACAACAACAACAACGACCCAGTAAAATCCCACACCGTGGAGTCTAGGAGGGTATAGTATACGTAAACCTGACTCCTACCAAGGTAGGACGGCTGTTTCCGAGAGACCCTCAGCTCAGTAAAAGCAAATAAGAAAGAAGTCAGATAAGAATAGGAATAAGGAGTTCAAAGCGATATAGAAAAGCAAGATAGGGCAATCAAAGTACAGAAAGTAATGAAGGTAATAAATGATAATAGATATCAGACCTTAGGGAATTATAGGGAATTATAAGGCGCTAATATGCCTACTAATAAGAGAGAATAACGAGACTATAAACTAGCCTTCTACCCTAATGTGGGTCCTCCACACCTTTCTATCTAAGGTCATGTCCTCGGTAAGTTGTAACTGCACCATGTCCTGTCTAATCAGCTCTCCCCAATATTTCTTCGGCCTACCCCTACCTCTTCTGAAACCATCCATGGATAACCTCTCATACCTCCGCACTGGGGCATCTATGTCTTCTCTTTACATGTCCAAACCATCTCAGTCGCATTTCTCGCATCTTGTCTTCCACCGGGGCCACTCCTACCTTGTCCCGAATAGCCTCATTTCGAATTTTGTCCCTCCTGGTATGCCCACAGATCCATCTCAACATTCTCATCTCATCAACTTTTATCTTTTGAACGTGAGATACCTTAACTGGCCAACACTCCGCCCCGTATAACATAGCCAGTCTAACCACCACTTTGTAGAACTTGCCCTTCAGTTTTGGAGGCACCTTCCTATCACATAACACACCGGAAGAGAGCCTCCATTTCATCCACCCTGCCCCAATACGATGTGTGACATCCTCGTCAATCTCCCCGCTACCTTGCATAATAGACCCAAGGTACTTGAAACAATTTTTTTTTGGATGGCCTGGTCACCAAGCCTAATTTCCGTGCCAACATCCTGAGGTGTCTCACTGAACTTGTACTCTAAGTACTCTGTCTTGGTCCTACTCAGCTTAAACCCTTTAGACTCCAAGGTCTGTCTCCAATCCTCCAGCTTAGAGTTAACTCCGGTATGAGTCTCATCGATCAAGACTATATCGTCCGCAAAAATCATACACTATGGCACCTCACCCTGAATTTGTCGCGTCAATTTGTTCATCACCAAGGCAAATAAAAATGGACTAAGAGTTGATCTTTGATGCAACCCCATCACAACTGGGAAATGCTCTGAGTCACCTCCGACTGTCCTTACCCTGGTTTTGGCACCCTCATACATGTCCTTGATCACCCTAATGTATTTCACAAGTACACCTTTAGCCTCCAAACATCTCCATAGTATCTCTCGTGGCACTTTATTGTAGGCTTTTTCTAGGTCGATGAATACTATATGCAAGTCCCTCTTCCTCTCCCTATACTGCTCCACCAGTCTCCTCATGAGATGGATGGCTTCTGTAGTTGAGCGTCCCGATATAAATCTGAACTGGTTCTCTAAAATAGACACGCCTCTCCTTAACCTCATCTCCACCACTCTTTCCCACACTTTCATAGTATGACTTAGAAGCTTGATACCTCTATAGTTGTTGCAACTCTGGATATCCCCCTTATTTTTGTATAGAGGGATCATTACGATCGACCGCCATTCTTCGGGCATCACTATCGTCTTAAAAATGACATTAAATAACCTAGTCAGTCACTCTAAACTTGTCGAGCTCGCGCTCTTCCAAAATTCCACAGGAACCTCGTCAGGTCCGGTAGCTCTTCCCCAGTGCATCCTACGAACAACACCCTTAACCTCCTCGACCGTAATACTTCTGAAACACCCAAAATCGTGAGGCCTCCCTGCATGTTCCAAATCTCCCAACACCATCTCTTGATCCCCTTCCTCATTCAAGAGTTTATGGAAGTAGGACTGTCATCTCTGTTTAATGAGAGTCTAGTCTACCAATACTTTTCCGTGCTCGTCCTTAATGCACTTCACTTGATCCACATCGCGTGCCCTTCTCTCCCGCGCCCTAGCTAGCCTGAACAATTTCCTATCCCCGCCTTTCTCTTCTAGTTCAGCGTAAAGGCGTTCAAAAAGTGTCATTTTTGCCATTGCAACCGCCGACTTCGCCTCCTTCCGCGCTATCTTATAGAGTTCCCCATTCGTCCACTTCTCCACCTCATCCTTGCTTTCCGTCAATTTCACATACGCCATCTTCTTTGCTTCCACCTTCCCTTGCACTTCTCTATTCCACCACCAGTCCCCTCGATGCCCGCTACGACTATATGTCGAGACTCCCAGCACTTCCCTTGCTACAATCCTAATATAGTTAGCCGTCCTATCCCATATGCTGTTTACATCCCCGCTACTATTCTAGGCCCCCATATCATTCAATTTCTCTCCCATCTCCAAGGCACTAGCCGTGGTCAAACTAGATGGACATTTAGAAACAAATATTAGATGAATCCCCAATTATTTGTTGGGTTATAATAAATTAGGTATTAATTTAAAATAGGCCAATAGAAAAATATCATGAAATTAATAATTTTTTCTTTATTATTTTCAACTGTATCAGGTCAAAATATGAATTATATGTGATTTGTGTTATTTATTTGAGAAGGGTTTAAATTTGGACCAATCAGATTAGACAACATAATAAATAAATATTTTATAATTTTACTTTAGAGAAGCTGTTAAAAATGAGGGCAAATATGATCCAAAGGGTTAACATTGAGTGTATTTTTTAGCCAAAAGGTTGACGTCAGGGGTATTTGAGGGCCGAAATATGGATAGAGGGTAGTTTTGTACCAATTTGAATAGTTAAAGGGCATTTTAGACCCTTCTCAGTTTAAAATTTATTTTCTCCTGCAATTTGATTCCCCCTTTCCAAACCCAATTTGGCAAACTGAGTTATTTTTGAAATCGCTTTGAGTTTAATATTTGAATTGATTTGAAAGACGAAAAGAGAGGTAAATGTTTAATTTTGAATTTTTAGGACGAATGATATTTACATTCAAAGTTGAGTTAAATAAAAAAAAAAGAAATGTCGTTTTACATTGGTCACGAGGCTCCAAAGGTTTGTCTTTTAGGTGTATAACCCCCTTTTCATGAAATTTAGCTTTATGAAGATGAGAAAATAGTGTCTTCTCTTGTCTTTTTTTTCCGCTTTTGTTTATTTATAAAATTTTATTGTTCTATTTTAATAATATGAGTAAGAATTTTAAGAGGTTTATTCTTCATTTTTATACAATAATCTTTTAATTTACGTTAAACTTAAATATATTGGGATGAACTAATATTGATAATTTGAACAAATAAAAAATTATCTTTTAGAGAAAATAATAAAATTAACTAATTAGTAAGAGAATTCGATTCAATTAAATTTGGTTTGAGGGTAATTTTAGACCAAAAAATGAAAAGGAGGGGGGTATTTTTGAACCAAAAACAAAGATAGGGGATATTTTTCGACCAAAAGGTGGAAGAAAGAGTATTTTGAGTCATTTTCAATAGGTTAGAGGTATTCTGGGACCAAAAGGTGAAAGAAAATATTTTGGAGCCATTTCCAATAGGTTAGGGGTATTGTTGGCCCTTTTCCCTTAGAAATATAATGAAGAGGTAAATTTCAAAATTTGAAATTTAAAAAGGGAGGGAAGACTTTTCAGAATTTTCAAAATATTAATATACCCCCAAAGTTCTTAATTACTCTAATCAAGTCTACTTTTCATTTAATCCTATTTAACCAAGTTAAAGTCACCAATATTAAAATGAGAGTTGAAAGACACTTTTTGTTAAATTTTCACAAGTTTTGTTGGGTTATAATTTAGGTGTGGTGTTGGTTTTTAATTATCTGGGTGGGTCTTTTAATTAGAGAAAAAAATTAAATAAATTTCGACTTAGATTTTAAGATTGAGACATGTGTCCCTCTGTTAGGGGTCGTTTAGTGTGAAGGAAAATACCAAATAGTCTTGAAATTAAATTATAGTGTCAATAATTTGGTTGACAAGTTTAGGATAACTTATCCCGTATCCCAAAATTAATAATTAGTACTGAGATAAGTTATTCCTCCTCTTAGGTAGTATATTAATCTCATGATAACTTATCCAGAGATAAAATAGGTAACTGACAAAGATATCCCTTTAAATCCTTTTTATAACTCTTCAGATTCACATATAGTTAAATTATTTTTAATACCATATATAACAATATTCACAACCTTCACTTCTTATTTTTATGATAATTCTTCATATTTTTTCTATTAAAAAATTATACTATAATATAATTTTTATTTATAAATTTATTTGACTAATTCTTATGTTTATTTATATTTTGATTTCTCATAAATCTGTTTTTACTTTGACAAACTTAAAATGAAAATTGTATTTTTAAATTAAATAAGAAGAAATTTTTATTTTTAAAAACATACGGACATAATGAAAGTACAAACATAAAAATCTATAAACTAAAGAAGATCAAAGTTTTATTTTAAGAATGAATATTGAATAACTAAAGCTTACAAATAAAATTTAAAAAATAAATAAAGTGAAGGATATTTTTGTAAACAAACAACCTATTCTTAAAAAATTTATGCAATACATATTATTTTGAATACAATAAACCAAACACTCAATAAGAAATAATCTCAGCGTGAATTATTCCATTATAACTAATCTTAACATAACTTATCATACCATAATTAATCTCATCATAACTTGTATTCAAACCAAACGAGCCCTTAGGGTTTGCTTGGTAAGGAGGAAAATAATTTTCTCATGTTTTGGTTAGTAAAAATATTTTGAAAAATATTTTTCTCTGAAAAATAAATTTCTGAAAAATGGGAAAAATAACTTAATGAAAGTAGGGATAAGTTTAATAACTTTCAAGTTCATTATCTCATTTCCACCACCTCACGTCCTCAACCTCCATCTGTTGACCATATCACCCCCTCCACCCCACTTCCCACCCCATTCTATCGTCATAATTTTTTGCTAGCTTATATATAAATGTTTTTGAAATACTATCTTTTATATTCTGTTTACTTATTTTTCAAGTAAATATATTTAAAAAATATTTTTTGTGAAAAATACTAACCACATCGGTAGTGGTGTTTGGAAATAGACGGAAAGCATCTTTAGTAAAGCTTGAGATAATATTCTTAAATATCTAAAAGGGTTATCCGCCATTTGCAGCCTTGAGTACAACTTACTTGATTAAGTAAAGAAAAGCTTAAATGCATTACTACCTAAATACAATTTTCTACTGCGAAATGGGCCCTAGGAATAATTGGAGCTTTAAAAACAGAGAATCAAAATCTTATAAATAAACGAAGGCAAAGAAATGATGACAGATTTTTTTTAATTATTCCATTCCCACTATTTACATATGGAATAGTTTTTTCTGTCCTCATTATGCTTTTAAAAAGGAGGCAATAATAATGGGGACCCTTGTTAAGAGCTTCTAGTGTTTGAAGTGACCGAATGGTCCCTTATGCTTTCCTTGCCTTGAGCGATTTGAGTAACATTGATGCCTTCTGGACTTCTTCTCATTCTTAATTACTAGTTGTTCTTTTTCGCCCCGTATCATCTTGGTCGGTTAGCGAAAAAAGATCAAAAATTGATCTGACATATAATCGTTTTATTTGCCAGTGATTACTCAATATCTTGAAAATATGTAATAAGACACATATATTTATAATACTAACAAAACGAATTAAACTAGAACTAGAAAATCTCCTTATATGAAATAAAATAAATAAATCATAACTAGATATGAATTAAATAAATATTAAAAAAAAACTAATCCTAAACAATTTAGGATTCCTACTCTTGATTTATTTCCAACATAGCCTCCCTTAAATCAAAATCTTCAAATGAGACCGTGCCTAGCATCTTCTTCAACTTTATGAACAACTCCAATTATAATGGCTTTGTGAAAATATCAGCAACTGGACTTCAATCATGAAATAGTCAACCACTATCTCTTTAGCTTGAACCAAATCACAAATAAAGTGTCATTTGATGTCAATGTGTTTGCTACGATCATGAAATATTTGATTATTTGTTAACTCAATTGGAGACTTGCTATCACAAAATATTTTTGTAAGACTATCTTGCACGTGTTGAAGAAATCCAAGCATCCTTCTCAACTATAATGTTTGTGTAGCACTACTTGTTGCTGCGATGTACTCTGCTTCAGTAATTGATAAAGCAACAATTTGTTGCTTCTTTGAAGAACAAGAAAATACATGTGATACCAAATAAAATGCATAGCCAAGAGTACTTTTTCTTTGCCTCATATCACCAGCCCAATCACTATCAATAAATCCAACAAGACTACTATCATTAGTCTTTGAAAAATAATATGTCATCAAAGTGTGTACTTTGAATATATCTCAAATTATTTTGGCTGCTTGCAAGTGAGATTGACGTGGAAACTTCATAAATCTGCTAATTAATCCAACTCCATAAGTAATATCAGGTCTTGTAGAAGTCAAGTATCTTAGACTGCATATCAATTTTCTAAAATATGTAGCATCAACAAAATCGTGTGTGCCATCTTTAGTCAACTTCAATCTCTCTTCAATAGAATCCAAAGTTATTTTGACTTTCTTCCTATTAAACATTTTAAAAATATCATCATTGTTTTTTTTTCTTGTATTCTTGAATAATTATTCTTTCCTTAAAATCATTTATTTCTACAATTGGAATGTACTTAATTTTGCATGTCCATTTGTCTTTAATTTTCCCTTCTATATGTGATACAATAGTATTGTCAACAGATAATTTTTTATACTCTTCAAAGCCTACAATTTTGAATAATGGCTTAAAAGTGATTGTATCTTCCATATCACTTCAATTGTGGATCTAGAGATTCGATTGTTTCTACTCAAATTTTGGGTAGATCATCAAACACTTGCTCTTGATGAATAATTTTGCTTCTTTTATTACTAGTTGTAGGGGTGTTCATGGTCTAGTTTGACTCAGTTTTTGGCTAAAACTAAACCAAATCAATTAAGGCAGGTTTTTTTAATATTCAAATCAAACCAAACCAAACCATTATAGTATAAATTCTATCGGTTTTGGTTTTATTGATTTTATCGGTTTTATCGGTTTGGTTCTTTTTTTACGGGTTGAAATAATATATTTTATAATACAAAAAAATTGATAAACTTATTTACTACCTTCATACTGCAAATCAATAGAATTTCAAAACAACTATCATTAATCTTCAAAGATACCTGAACTCGTTCAGAAATAGTGAGGACAGAAGAAAAATATATAAGCTAAATAAGTTACCATCTAAAGTTCAAGCTAGATCTATAAGAGAGAAGAAAATATGGTTTCAATAATAACAAACTTGAATATGTCTTGACTGGAACTATATATGATATTCTTGTAAAGTACATAAGCTAAAATAATAAGCTCTAAAAAGGGCAAAATATCAGAAACATAAATCCATAAGTTGGTGGATTGTTTAACTCCTATGGTCCATGAAGGAAATGACTTCAAAAATAAAGAATTGACAGCTTATTTTGACTGTCCAAGTTCGATACCAAATCTGTGAAGAGGAACCACCAGAACAAAAAGAAGTCCTTCAAGAAGCATCATTTTTTTCACTATTACATGAAATAATTGAAGCATTCCAGCCGTGGCCAATAGAAAACTTGCTACTTTACCTTTCTCCAAGATGAAACTATTTAAAAAAAACTGAAAATACGGATCAGCACAACAACATAAGCAAAAATAGCCTCGAAAGAAATTACAAAATTTTTACCACGAGGAAGATAGCAACTACTGCATAGTAGTACAACCTCCACAATAACAAAATTAAGAAGGCTAGACCATAAAAGGTTAATTATCTATATTACTTTTTCATTAATCAAGTTGAAAAAAATAACAAGGTCTTTAAACAGTCCTCCGAATGATCAAAATTCAACACAAAAGAATCATATACCCAATTGTCACCAGAGAAAGACCACATAATTGCTTGCATAAAAGTTTGATTAAATATAAAAAATAAGTCAATAGCATAATCTAAAAGTACTTCAGGTGAAGCAACATCGAAAACCTGAAAATTAACTACCAAAGAGCAAAACAGTTGCACTACGAATTTCAATTGCAACATCCAAACTAATCAATGCTCAAGGTTGTGCCAGCATATTCTGAAAAAAGAAAGAAGAAAGTTTAACAAAGTAGGCGTTAAAACTTTTTAAAACATAAAAGACATATTCATAAAGAGTTAAATGTGTAAATTTACCTTTTTCAACTATCTCAAGTTTCTGAATTTCTTCTAAAAGATCTTCAAGCTTGCATTCTTTGGAAGTTGATCTTAACCATTGTTGAGTGCAAATAAGAGATTCTATTATCTTTAGAGATAAAAAACTTTGATAAGAGTCAAGAATCCGACCACCGGTGCTAAAAGCTGATTCAGAAGCAATAGTAGAAATAGGAATAGAAAGAACATTTCTTGCCATCCTAGAAATAATTGGATATCTAGCCGAAAACACTTTCCACCAAGCCAAAATATCTAACTCTTTGGTCTTTTCCAAATCATCTACCAAGTACTTCTCAAGTTCTGATTTATTTTCAGTATTGTCTTCATTTGCCAAATATTTTTCCTATTGTGATTGCTACATCTCGTCACTATGCATGGTATCAATTTCATCATTCAAGCTTGTTTGACCACCAATTTTATTAGTATGAGTCCCACAAAAAGAACTCATGTAGTAATCATACAAGGACTCAAAGTATCCATCACCTTTTTTCGATTTTTCGGCTCCCACCAAACAACCATAAGAGTTTTTAAATAGATATTCTACATTTTCCAACTTGTATCGAGGATCCAAAACAACAACAATGAATAATAACTTGTTCATACTTTCAAAAGTACCCCAATATTGTTAAATTTAAGCTCCATATTTTTTGTCATGCCACTCAAAATAGAATCTTCACTACGAACATATTTGCAAATTATCTTTTAAAGATTAAAGATCTCATGGAAGAAAGAATTGGAAGTAACATATGAAGTTCCTGATAATTTCAAAGTTACCTGGTAGAAAATCTCAAGGAACTTAATGAAAACTTTAACATTCTTCCAATCATCTATCGATGGATGCCCTCCCACATTATTTATTTCTAAACAATACTTGACGTACTTGTGATCATCATCATACATTCTTGAAAATGCCCTTTCAAATTTTACAGTTGTATCTAGCATCATATATGTGGAGTTCCACCTAGTCTCAATATCTAAAGTCAAAAGACCATGAGTGTCAATCTTAACCTTCTCAACAAATGACTTAAAGGAATCAAACCTTCCAGCTGAGGATTTAACATATTTGATAATATTTTTTACTCGAGAAATAGACTCATTTTATTCACCGAGTTCTTCTTTCATGATCAAATTTAGAATATGAGCATTACATCTAACATGTAAGAACTCATTTCCTAAGATGTCTCCTTTCCAATCCTCAATTCTTCTCTTTAAGTGTTTAATTGCAGAATCATTAGCAGTTGCATTATCTAAGGTCATTGTGAATATGTTACCAATTTCCCAGCCAAATAAGCACGCCTCAATCCCCTTAGCAATTGTTTCACCCTTATGATCTGATGTTTGGAAAAAGTTGAGAATTTTCTTTTTCAGATACTACTCATCATCGATCAAATGGGCAGTGACAACCATATAAGTTAGATTTTGAAGTGATGTCCACGTATCACTAGTAACACATACACGTTGATAATGAATAAGCTTTTTAAGCTTTTGTTTCTCTTCTTGATATATTTTCAAACATTGTCTAGCAACAGTCAAGCAAAAAGGTAATTGAAAATTAGGCAAAGAAACTGCCATTAATCTCCTAAAACCTTCCCCTTTAACAACTTTAAAAGGTTGTTCGTCAATAATGTCAAACTCAACAATGTCTCTCCTAATCTCGTTGACGTTAATCACAATCTTTTCTACAGTATATGTACTATATGCTTGTTCCCCTTTTTTAACTACCTTGATTCTTGATTGATTTCTATCAATAATTCTAAGAGAGGAATTAGGACAAACCTCATTTAAATGTCTCCATAGCGTTGAGGTCCAATTCGTACTTTCAGAAGCAGAGTTACTAGTACAGTAGTTACATTTTACCCTTTTCTTACCCCATTTATCAAGATATTCAGTATAGTATTTCCAAACGTCGGATGTTCTCCTGTCACTACTCACAAGGCTACGATCAGGGTTGGAAAGAGTTGTTTGTTTCCACTTTTTAGCATGATTGGGAGTAATATCACGAGTTTTATCACCATCAAGCTCAGGTTCCAGCAAAGTAGTTGGAGATACTTTATTGGTTACCTCCACTGGCTCCACCTCTTTTTGAGTAGTTGTAGTTTCATCTGAAAAAAGTGTCCAAAAATCTAAATAAATAGAGAAATCCAAAATCATTAGATAAAAACTAAATCAACAGAAAAAACCTAAATCAGTGGAGAAAATCTAAAATAATAGAGAAATAAAATAAAAAACACATACAAGATGAAAGACTAGAGAAGCAATTCATTCAAGTAAAACTTCAAAGATACAAAAATAATTACATAAATAAAGAGTAGGGAACATACAAAAAGTAACCAAAAAAATAAAAGGAAGAAAAAGTTACAGACTTACAGGAATTAAAGCTTCTTGCACTCAATTGTTATCATGAGAGACTGAGAGCAGAATAGAGGTCTACAGGGTTTGGGAGGAAATAAGAGAGAACTGAAAATCTAATGACGAAAAAAATTATTTATGCTAACTATTCAGTAAGGGTTTTTTATTTTACTTTAAACGTAAATGAGCTTGGGGAACATGGGCTAGACTTTTTTCTTGGAATGGTCCTAAATTATGAAGAAGTTAAAAAATAGATAAATTTTAATAAATATATATAAATATGTATAATATTTTTAAATATGTACATATTTATCGATTCGGTTTAGTTCAGTTTTCTTTATGGGTAACACCAAACCAAACCAAATGTTATCGTTTTTTAAAAATCTATAACCAAATCAAACCAAACCAAATCGAGCCATTTTTCAGTTTATTAAATAGGTTTGACTTGGTTTATCGGTTTGGATCAGTTTTTCAGTCTCATTTGAACACCCCTGACTAGTTGTATCTTCAAATGCTTCAAACAATTTTCTTGTGAGATAACAGTGAATATTTCCATATCTTTTTTAATAACTTCTCCTTGTATAGATAAATCATGTCTATTACATGTCTCATGGCTTAAATTATTAGCCTCTATTAAAAGAACATCCATTTCAACCAAATTATTCCTTTTAGTACTTCCAAAAATTACTGTCTTATTAGATTGACCATCATTGAAGTCCTCTTTGCAATCAAATACATCTATACCACAACAAAAAATGTCTCTACCTTTTGTATCGAGGGTATGTGTATGCAGTTGTAGTACATCTTCTTTATTGTTAGAGGTTTCCTTCTCACTTATTTTCTCCATAATTTCTAAATTCTGGTCTTCTTCATATATTTATGTCAGATTTGATGATTCTTCTTTTTCCTTTGATTGATCATCCTTTCTTTAGTCTTATTTATTTATTTCTATCAAATTTGATGACTCCTTTTCTTTTGATTGATCATCCTTTCTTTGCAATACCTCATCTACTATCACATATGTTTGTTGATTATGATACATATCATATCTCACTAATTCATCTTCTATATTATCAAGTCTCAAGGTATTCATATTCTGAGTAGACTCAACATCTGTATTTTTGGTTTGAAACTCTACATTTAGAGAATTTAATATCTTCCCAATAACTTTAATTTCTTATAATACTTCTCCATTAATTCTTAGACCATCTATAATTTCTTTAATTCTCATAAAATAATCTTTGGTTATAACTGTCTCCAAATGTAAGACCCCGAAAATTGGAAGGCCAAACAAAAGAAAATGATGCAGGAAAGTTTCAGGAAATAAGATATGGGGAAGAGTCTACGAGGCTACCTAGGGTTCGTAGGAAGTCCTATGAGCCATAGGAGTCCAATCGTAGGTGGCCCGGGTAGATTAGAAGTTTGGTTAAGTGTGAGCTCAACCGACGAAGTGGTCTTACAAATCGTATAAAGTCCTATGACCTATAAGAAAGGGTTGTCGAAGGGTTATGGAAGTTGGGGAAAACCTTTTCTATGAAAAGCTAGACAGTTCGTAGGTAGTTGAACGAGCCATAGGATTTAGTAGTAGGTTGAGGTTCAAAAACTCTAATTTTTCAGGTTGGGAGAATTACCAGAATGAAAGGGTCCTACGACCCATAGGGCGATTGACGATCCGTAGACCAAGGCCATAAGTTGGGTCCTGAGTTTATAGATTTTGGCTAACTGTTGGAGTGATTGACAATCTCTTCCTACAACTTTTCAATAGACCTACAACCCATAGGCCTTCACTCGTGGGTCAGTTCGACAATTTAATGAAGGGAGTTTAGGTCTTTTCCTATTATTTAATCTATGCACCTGGATGTTTTTGAAGTATTATGCAAAGCCTATAACTACTTAGATTTTTCAAATTATCCCCATTTTCTCTTATTTTCTCAAAATCACTCTAAGGCATCAAGGAATTCTGTCCCAAAGGGCTCTTCTTGGTCATCAAGGTAGGGTTCTAAGGTTCAAAGCTTTTCTTCAAAATTCCAAGTTGATCTTCATCCAGGTATGGGAATTTCATCCATAGATTCTTTCATCCATGAAGTCCAAAGGGTTTCTCTAAATTCTTCTTATTGAAATTCTACTTCTAAAGCTCTAATTCTTATGTAATTGCATTGGGTCAATTTAATTATAATTTCTATCATTATCATTTATTTAATTATGCATAAATTGATTTGAATTACATATTTTCAAGTTGATTGCTAAGGAGCCATGCATCATGTTATTTTCAAGTATGAACTTATGAAGCTATGATCATGAATTGATAAACTATCTTATGAAAAGATATGATTATAATGAATTATATTTCGATGATGTTTTAAGAAAATATCGATAGTGTAAAAGGTAAATCTCATACAATCATGTTAAAGAGGTGAAAGGATTTTTTTACCAAATCAAGAATTCATAAGGATTGAAAGGTTTTCTTATTGTTAAATGAATCAAGCATGTTTATTAGCTACTCTTATAACTATTTTCATGATGATGTTTTAATGTATTCTATTGGGATGATGACTAAGCATCGAGAGGATTTTAAGGTGGGGTTCAGTCCGGTATCCCAAGTAGCTACTTAAGAGAATTATAATAGCAACCTTTAGTCCCTAACTACATTGCCTTTATGGACTAGCTAGTGGATCCATGTATAGGTCATGATATTAAGATGTTCTCATGTAGTCTACCTTGGCAAGTAGTCTCTCTTTTCTCGATGTGGGAGTTACATTGGATTCTATGTTATAGCTTGCAAGGTCTTAGGTGTCGGTTAAGGTTCTATCCCACACAAAGGTATATGTAATAGTACAAGTTCTTTTAACGTTCAAGTTTATGATGCATTGACCACATGATTATAATATGATTTTCAAATGTTTTCATGTTTTATTCATGTTTTCAAGATATTGGTCATGCATTCTATGTTAATATTGCTCATGTTCTATTATCATTGTTCATGCATTCTTCTCACATACTTAGTACATTACATGTACTAATGCATACTTTTTTCTTTATTGTATTATAATATAGGGTCTGACGATCAACACAAATCTCTCATTCGTGACTAGAGTTTGAGTTCTATTCTCTTATCATTGGTGAGTTCTTATAATCCGAGAATAAGACATTTATACCTTTTTTATTCCTATACTTTTATTTCTTATTATGGGTGAGTTAGGATCTTGTCTTATGCCCCCACCTAGACTTAGCAGAGGCATATTTAGATGTTCATTGAGTATGTAGCTCTGTTTATTCGGACATGTTGCTTTAAGTTTTATATTTATTTGAAAATTTATTTGAGACTTATCTTCTACTTCATGTCGTATTAATTTTGTTTACTTACCTTATGTATGCGATATATGCTAAGAGGCTTGTTGAAGTCCTTTAGGATTCTAATTGCCATTTCACACCTATGGCCTAGATTAGGTCATGACAAACTTGGTATCAGAGCACAAAGTTTAAGGTGTCATAGGGAGTTTAACATACTGCATCAAGTAGAGTCTTGTTCATCAGTATGAAGCGCGTCATATCTATCAATAAGAGGCGATAAGATATTTTAGGAAATTTCACTTCTTTCATGATCTTATCGTGCAATAGAATTGAACTCTAAGGCTTTTCCCTCTAACACTTTCTCTTTTTGATTTCCGAATCATGCCTCCAAGAAGAATCCCTGTCTGAAGGAATGTTAAGGAGGAGCAACAAGCTCCAAATGATCCCTTGAGCGAGCAAGTTTCCCATGCAAAGTTTGAGCCACTTTCCAAGTTCTTGCTCAAGCCGTAGAGACTCAAGTCCACTGAGAAGTAGTAGATCCTTTGAATCCAAATATGGATACGGCGGTGAAAAGGGTTTGTGATTTCATGGGAATAAATCCCTCGGAGTTTTATGGGTCCAAAGTGGATGAGGATCCACAAGAGTTCATTGAAATCATTCACAAGATTGTGGAAATTATAGGGGTTAGTCTGATAGAGTTGGCAGAGTTAGCTTCTTATCAATTGAAAGGGGTTGCTAGGATTTGGTTTGACCAATAGGAAAATTGAGCAGGCTAGTAAAGTGGATATGATTGCTTGGGGTTAGTTCAAAGAGATATTTTTTGACTGTTTCTTTCCCTTCGAGCTAAGGGAGGCAAAGATTCAAGAGTTCATCAACTCGATACAAGGTAGCATGAGTGTGAGGAAGTATTTCTCAAGTTCACCCAATTGTCCAAGTATACTCCATTCATGGAATCCAACCCAAGAGCCTAAATGAGTAAATAGATTTTGGGTATTTCAGACTTAGTGCCTAAGGAGTGCAAAACCGCGATGCTAATTAGAGAGAGATATATCTCAAGGCTCATGACTCATGTTGAGCGAATTAAGTATGAGAATCTTAGGGAGAAGGCAAGGGAGTCTAAGAGGGCAAGGATCGATGGTGGTAAGTTTTCACATTTTAGATATGGAAATGGTGGTCATCCTCAATTTTGCCAATGGTATTCAGTCCAAACTTCTACAAAACACTCCATCTCAAAAGTTTAAAAAAGATAGGGTGTCTAACCTTTAGTTTCAAGGAGGAGCTCTGAGTGGCCAAGTCATTTCCCCATATAAGAAATATGGGAGAAAGCATAAGGGAGAATGCTTCGCGGGTTCAAATATGTGTTATAGGTGTGGTAAACTAGGTCATAAAGTGAAGGATTATAGAGGTGGTGGTCGAACCCAAGCTCAAACTTAGCCTACAGGCCATTTAATTCAGCAAGGTTCTACTACTGGTGCCGGTGGCAGTCAGCGCCAAAACTGATTCTATGCTCTTCTGATTAGGCAGGATTTGGAGGAGTCTCTCAATGTTGTGATGAGTATGTTGAAAGTCTTTGACTTTGATGTTTATGCTTTATTAGAACTGGTGATACTCTATCTTTTGTTTTACTACTTATCTTAGTATGAGATTTATTATTGATCCTAAGATATTGATAGAGTCTTTTTCAGTTTATAACTCGGTTAGTGACTCTGTTATGTCTAAGAGAGTTTATTGAGATTGTCCGGTCTTGGATTTTCATAAAGTTATCTCATTTTTCTTGTAGAGGATATGATTGATTTTGATCTTATCATTGGTATGAATTGGCTTCATTCATGCTATGCTTTCATATGCTGTAGAACCCGTGTGGTCAAGTTTTAGTTTCTTAATAATCCAATCATAATATGGAAGGGTAGTAATTCCATGTTTAAAGGTCAATTAATTTCATGCCTTAAAGCTTGAAAAATGATTTCCAAAGGCTGCATTTATCATCTAATATAGGTTAGGGATACAAATCCTAAAGCTCTTACTCTTGAGTCAGTGTTGGTTGTTAATAAAATTTTAGAAGTTTTTCTTGATGATCTCCTAGGTATCCATCCCAAAAAGGAGATAGAATTTGGTATCGATCTTCTCCCGGATACCCAACCTATCTCAATTGCTCCTTATTGAATGGCCTCGGTAGAATTAAAAGAGTTAAAAGATTAGTTGGCTAAGGGCATCGTTAGATTGAGTATCTCTCCATAGGGTGCTCTGGTTCTCTTTGTAAAAAAGAATAATAGTTCTCTTTGGATGTGTATTGACTATCGATAGTTGAAAAAGGTCACCATTAAGAATAAATATACCATCCCAAGGATTGATGACTTATTTGATCAACTTCAAGGTACAAGTTACTTCTCCAAGATTGATCTTCAATTATGTTATCATCAACTTCGAGTAAGGGAATATGACATTCTAAAGACGTCTTTTAGAACTCGGTATGGTCACTTTGAATTCGCGGTTATGCCTTTTGGACTAATGAATTCTCCTGCAGCTTTTATGGATTTGATGAACAGGGTGTTCAAGTAATATTTGGATATATTTGTGATTGTGTTCATTGATGATATTTTGGTTTATTCTTGGACTGAAGAGGAGCATGCCGATCATTTGAGGATTGTGTTGCAAACTTTCAAGGACCATCAGTTATTTGCTAAGCTTAGCAAGTATAATTTGGTTTATTCAGTTTTATTTCTTGGCCATATTGTCTTCGGTGAAAGTATTATGGTGGATCCTAAGAAAAATGAAGCGGTTAAGAGTTGGCCTAGACCTTTGTCTCCTTCTGATTTTTGAAATTTCTTGGCTTAGCCAGTTATTATAGATGGTTTGTGGAAGGATTCTCTTCCATTGCATCGCCCTTGACTACTTTGTCTCAAAAGAAGGTAAAATTTCAATGGTCTAAGGCATATGAGAAAAGTTTCCAAGAGTTGAAAAATAGCCTTAGTTTTGCCCCAATATTGACTCTACCAAAAGTTTCTGATGATTTTATTATTTACTATAACGCTTTAAGAGTTGGTATTGGATGTATTTTGATGCAAAATAATAAAGTGATAGCCTATGCTTGTATACAACTTAAGATGAATGAAAATAACTATCTGACTCATGACTTGGAGTTAGCGGCGGTTGTGTTTGCATTGAAGATTTGGAGACACTATCTCTATGGTATGTATGTTGATGTTTTCACCGACCATAAGAGTTTGCAATATGTGTTCAACCAAAAGGACTTGAACCTTCGACGGAGAATATGGCTTGAGTTTCTTAAGGATTATGACATGAGTGTATTATACTATCTGGGTAAATTGAATGTGTTTGCCGATGTTCTTAGCAGATTATTTATGAATAGTGTTGCCTATGTTGATGATGAAAATAAAGAGTTAGTTTGTGATGTTCATAGATTATCCCATTTGGGTTTCCTCTTAGTTGATTTGGAGGTTGTGGTGTTATTGTACAAAATGGTTCCAAATCATTTCTTATGGCGGATGTCAAGGAAAGCAATATAGTGATCCTACTTTGGTTGCATTGAAGAAAGTGATTGCCAAAAAATCTATCAAGTCTTTCTCCCAAAGGAGAGATGGTGTATTGAGATATCAATGCCATTTGTGTGTTCCCGATGTTGATGGTTGGAGAGAGATGATATTATCCAAAGCTCATAGTTTGTGATATTCTATTCATCTAGGTTTCATAAAGATATATCGAGAATTGAGAGAAGTGTATTGGTGGAATGACATGAAGAGAGATATTGCAGAGTTTGTGGCCAAATGTCCTAATTGTTAATAAATGAAGGTTGAGCATAAAAAATTGGGAGGTTTAGCTCAAGATATTAAAATTCTTACTTGGAAGTGGGAAGACTTGAATATGGACTTCATTACAAGTTTGCCTCATACTCATAGGAAACATGATTTGACTTGGATTGTTATTGACCGAATGACTAAGTTGACGCATTTTCTTCCCTTTAAGACTTCCTATTTAGCCGATGATTATGCTAAACTTTATATTCAGGAGTTGGTTAACCTTTATGGTGTATTATTGTCTATTATTTTGGATCGAGGTACTCAATTCACGTCTTAATTTTGGAGATCTTTTCAAAAAGTTCTTGGTACTCAAGTTAACTTAGTACGATTTTTCACCCGCAAATTGACAGTCAAGCTATGAAAAGTTGAGAGTGTAATGACCTTGAAAGTTATTTTTGATATTTTCAATAAAATTATAATTTTACCTCTCCCATTAGTTTTTCGAGTCACTTTTTTTTGGATTTGAAAGTTAGTTTTTGGAAATTCTGTAAAAAGTTGAGGTTTAGCTTGAGATATGGGTTCTAAAGGATTAAGTTGTCAAAATTTGAGTTTCAAAGTCATTCGGAGTTTGCGTCTCAGAATGGAATTTTGTCAATTCCATTAGCTCTGAAATGCAGAAATTGGTCTAGTAGAGTTGTTGGAATATGATTTAGAGTTAAAATGGGGATTTTAGGTCTGAAGTTGGAAATGTAGTTAAAGTTTGATCAAAGTTTGATTTTGGTCAACATTTGAGATTCGGTTGCTCATATTAGATTTTTGATGATTCTAATGGTTTTGAAATGTGATTCTAACGCTAGAAATGACTTCATTATAATTTTTAGATGTCCCAAGGGTATTGTGGATATTTCAAGTGCCAAAACTAGTTTAGTTGTGACTTATCAGATTCCTAGTCAAGGAGGCCTCGAATTTGAATTCCAATAATTCCATTGAGTCCAAAATGTCAAATTTATTAGGGTTGCATACATGGTTTGCATGCAGGAGATTCTGAATAAATCCTGAGGGTCTATTTCGTGACTTTGAGACTTGCCAAAGATCGGCTATCTAGTGCCTGATATTTCCTTCTCCATATTCGCAGAAGAGATGCCGCATTCACGAAGCTAACTGAGTCCCTTCTCCACGTTTGTAGAGGACTAGCCACGTTCATAGAGTGTACTATATCCCTTCTCCGCATTTGCAGAGGGTGATCTGCATTCGCGGAGAGATATTCTGCTGTCTCTGAGTTCGCAGAGTAAGTTGTCCGCATTCACGGAGTAAGTTTTCCGCGTTCGCAGTGAATAAATGTGGCCTGAACAGTGTTTAGTCAGGGTTTAAGCCATTTTCTACCATTTTTGAGTTTCCAATATTTGGAGAGGCGATTTGGAAGGGGTTTCTTGCAGGGAAAACATTGGGTAAGCTATTCTAACCTAATTTCTTGATTACCCATTACTTATTTGGATTTTTAGGCATGAAATAAATGATTTTGAGTTAAAGGAAGTGGGGTTCTTCAAGAACAATGTAAATTTGATTTTCTAAGGATTTTCAACTCATTTAACCCCATTTATCAAATGGATTTCACCATTAGATTTCTAATTACTTGATGAATATCTCCGTCTAAAAATAATCAGATTTTGACCCTTTTATCCTTTTCATCCGAATTTCTTGATTTTAGTATCAATAGATTCGAAATATGATTGTGAGTCTATATTTAATTAGATTATGGTGATTTGGAGTATTATCAGAGAGGAAAAGAGGTGATTTTGGATTGTTCGTGACTTTTTGGCTAAGGCAAGTGGAATTCTAATCTTTTTTAAGTATGTTGAACCTTGTATTTTCCTATGTGAGGGGATTAAGGTGTGTTGGGTCATTAGATTGGATTTACTTATATGAGTCAAAGAGTGATAGTGGAAATGCAGATAGGGTTAATTGTCTAAGTGTTGTGAACTACGGGACATTGTTCTATTGTGTGATTGTGAATTATATGGTATCTTATATGAATATTTATCGTATTTCACTCATTACTTGTGCATATATTATATCTATGATGGCTGAGAAATGATATGAGTGAGGTATTGGGACCGAGGTTTTTACCAGTCGAGGTAATTTATCGAGGTTTCTTTCGGCGGCCGAGGTCTCTTCTGGCAGATATTATGTCCACGGTCTCTTCCGACAAATATTGGTCGAGATTTTTTGTATTTGCGTGAGTATAGTAGTGAGAACAAACTTTTACTTTCTATTTGTTCACTTTCTAGTATTCTAGTGCAATTGTGATATAAACTGTATATATTGGGCTGTCTAAGTGCAGGTGTGTAGTTGTAGAGGATTGTGGTTAGGATGTCACGAGTACCTGTGTTCCACATTAGTTTATTTAGTATTTAGTTTCTATTTTTCTGAGCACCGTGTTATTGGTGCTTACCCCTTTCTTCTACATTTATGTAGGATTTGAGCCCGACACCTCTTGCTCTTAGTACGCCTTGATCAGGCCGAGCTTCTGGACGCTTGAGAGGTAGAAGCTTGTCATCTTCGGCAGACTCTCATAATCCATTTACTTTATGTTTTTTTCTACTTGGGGACTGAGACATATATACTTGTATATTTTCCATTTCTGTTGAAATAGTGGCTTGTACATGTGACACCAAGTCTTGGGTTGTTTAAAATCTATTTTTCGCTAATCCTTATCTATATTGTTTTAGACTTAATATTTTGTGCTTTTATTTTTATTTATTTTAAATTATTCAGACTTTTAGGCTAACTCATCTTAGAGGGTTAGGCGAGTGCCATCACATCCAAATTCGGATTGTGACAAATTGATATCAGAGCTCCAGGTTCATAGGTCTCACATGTGTACAAGCCTAGTCTAGTAGAGCCTTGAGGATCGGTGCAGAGACGTCCGTTACTTATCTTCTAGGGACTATGAAGACTTTTAGGAAATTATCTTTAACTTCTTTCAATTCTATCGTGCGTAGGTTCTTGCATAAGTGCTGAGTTATCGCGTGTTTTTTTGGCATATGGCTAGGAATCAAGCATAAGCTTCTATTGGATGAGTAGCCCCCGAGGTTTTTATTGAGACCCCAACTTGGGGTAGAGATAGAGGCAAGATACGAGGTGAAGGTAGGGGACGGAGTTGATGAGCAGCACCAGCTAGAGATCATGAAAGAGACATTTCCCCTAGGCTGGCGATAGAGGCCAGATGAGAGCAGGTTCCTCCTGAGTAGATGGCAGCTCCATTACTACAGGACACTTTATTAGGGGTGTTGGGCATGCTTGAGACTATGGAATAGACTGGCAGTATAACGGCCACACCTAGTACATCACAAACCCGAGTAAGGGTCCGGGTCCCAGACCAGTAGCAGGCTCTCGAGGCTCAAAGATAGGCAGGACATCCGCTAGTAGTCCCTATAGATGAGGTTTCTCCAGCTCTAGTAGTCGAGGTTCAGGACGCACCAGTAGCTATGTTGACTGAGGATGAGCAACTCGTTATGAAAAGTTCTAGAAGATGGACCCACCTCAATTCAAGCGTGGAAAGACCGAGGATGCATATGAGTTCTTGACCACTTGCAGGGAGTTGCTTAAGACAGTTGGTTTGGCTGATTCCCATGGTGTTGGATATGTTACGCTTCAGCTTTGTGGGCTATCTAGAGAGTGGTGGAGGACATATTCTGGGTCTTTACTTGTTAGATCCCCTCTAATGACTGGAAGTCGTTCACCAGTGCTTTTTATGATCATTTCATCCCTTGGAGTGTGAGAGAGGAGAGTCGCCTCAGGTTTGATAGCCTGAGGTAGGATGGGATAATTTTTTCTGAGTACGATGTTTGCTTTTGTCAGATAGCCAGACATGCCACTGCTATCATCCCTAATGAGACCGCGAGAGTTTGCCATTTTGCGAGGTGTTTGACTTATTCTATTAGGTAGTTGGTATTATGGGTATCTAGAGATAGAGCCTCTTTTTAGTCGGTGGTTAGTGCCGTCAAGGAGAAAGAATTGAAAGAGGTAGAGGAGTTCGTGGACCCTAAGAGGGCCTGTGTTTCTAGACAATTTTTGGGAGCCTCATCTGGAGGTAGAGGTTCTTACAGAGGAGGTGGCTCCTTTCAGCGTAGAGGGATGGTTCATGCCTCTATTCTAGCATCTTAGGGAGGACAGTATTATTGTGGTTCATATAGTTCGAGTCAGGGTTCATCCGGTTCATAGTATAGGCTTGCAGATTGAGGTGGTTATAATATTCCTCCTATTTTTCCATATCAGCCATCTATTCTGAGGTCGTGTTTTGGGTGTGGATCCCCAAACCATATGGTTTAATAGTGCCCTATGCAGAATCATGTTGTTACACACCGTAGTTACACTACAGTGCCAGTTAGGGGTCCGACGCCACCAGCTAGAGGTTTAATCCCACAAACTTGAGGTCGTAGTAGGGTCAGCTCGATAGAGGTGGTTGTACAGGAGGTAGGGGAGCGGGTGATGTCTTAGCATAACAGGGTGGTAGAGGAGTTTCCCAGACAAGTAGGGATGGGGAGATTATTGTTATGCTTTTCTAGGTAGACCCGAGGCTGAGGCTTCCGATGCAGCAATCATAGGTATTGTTTTGATTTGTCATCGCCCTGAATCTATGTTATTTGATCCTGGATCCACTTATTCGTATTTGTCAGCATATTTCTCTTCTAGGTTTGACTTGCTAAGTGATCATATGCCTATGACCATGCATGTTTCTACCTAATTGGTGAGCCTTTAGTAGTGGATTGGGTGTACCGATCCTATCTTTTGTCTTTGGCGAGTTATGAGACGTGGGTGGACATAATTATCCTTAATATGGTAGACTTCAATGTCATTTTGGGTATGGATTGTCTATCTCCGTATGATGCTATTCTTGATTATTATGCCAAGATGGTGACATTAGCTATGCCTAGTAGGTCGCAGATAGAGTGAAAGGGTTTGAGTGGTTACTATCCTAGTAGGGTTATTTCTTATATTCGGGTCCAGGGATTGATCAATAGGTTTTTTTAGCGTATTTGGCATTTCTTCATGATACTAAAGTTGAGCCTTCTTTTATAGAGTCTATTTCTATGGTTCAAAAGTTTATAGATGTATTCCCTACTAATCTTCCAGGGGTTCCACCTGACACGGATATTGACTTTGCTATTGACCTCGAGCTGGGCTCCAAGCCTATTTCTCTTTCTCATTATCGTATGTCTCTAGTTGAGTCGAAGAAACTAAAAGAGCAACTTTAAGATTTGTTAAGTAAGGTGTTTATTCGCCCTAGTGTTTCGCCTTGGGGTGCCCTGGTGTTATTTGTGAAGAAAAAGGATGTGTCTATGAGGATGTGTATCGAGTGTAGATAGTTGAACAAGGTGACTGTCAAGAACAAGTCCCTCTTCCTCGTATAGATGATTTATTTGATCATCTCCAAGGAGAGACCTTATTCTCTAAGATTGATTTGAGATCCAAGTATTGTCAGTTGAGGATTCAGCCTTAAGATATTCCTAAGATAGCCTTTTGGACTAGATATGGCCACTATGAGTATTTTGTTATGTCTTCTAGGCTGATAGTTCCCCAGCAGCATTTATAGAGTTGATAAATAGGGTGTTTCGTCCATATCTGGACTCATTTGTGATTGTCTTCATTAATGATATCTTGGTTTACTCCAAGACTAAAGCATATCATGTGCAACACTTGAGGATTGTGTTTTAGAGGCTTAGAGAGGAGAAGCTTTATGCCAAGTTCTCCAAGTGTGAGTTTTGATTGAGTTTGGTGGCGTTGTTAGGGCATGTGGTGTCTAAGAAAGGAATTAGAGTCGATCCATATAAGATTGAGGTGGGTGAACTAGGCCCACCTCAGCTATAGAGATTCACAGTTTCATGGGTTTGGCAGGGTATTATCGCTATTTTGTTCAGGGCTTCTCTACGATAGCAGCTCCATTGACCAGGCACACTCAGAAAAATATGATAGTTCATTGGTCGGATGAGTATGAGGAGAGCTTCCAAAATCTCAAGGTATTATTAACTACTGCATCTGTGTTGACCTTGCCTAAGGAGGGTGTTGACTTCACCGTGTATTATGATGAATTGAAAGTAGGCTTAGGTATACAAAAAAGGGAAGGTGATGATAGGATATGCTTTGAGGTAATTAAAGATTCATGAAAAGAACTATCCACCTATGATTTAGAGTTTGTGGTGGTCATTTTTGAATTGAATTTAAGACGATATTATTTGTATGAAGTACATTATGAGATATTCACCGATTATGAGAGTCTACAGTACATCTTCAGCCAGCGAGACTAGAATCTGAGGCAAAGGAGGTGGGTTGAGCTTTGAAGTATTATGACTTGACTATTCTATATCACCCCTGGAAGGCTAATGTGGTGGATGATGCATTGAGTTGGAAGACTTCTAGCATAGAATGGCTTGCAGCTATTCAAGCTGAGGAGCGATCCTTGGCTAGAGATGTTTAGCGATTAGCCGATAGGTTGGTGAGATTACAATTTTCTGATGAGGGATGAGTGCTTTATTTCATAGAGGCCCTCTCTTTTTTGATGGATCAAATTCGAGAGAGGATGTTTGAGAATGAGAAGTTGTGCCTCATTCGAGATAAGGTGATGAAAAGTGAAGCTAAGGAAGCGGTGCTTGATTCGAAGGGTGGTTTAAAGATTGGGAGTCATATTTGTGTGCCCAAGGTGGGTGATTTGGTTATAATGATACTTGAGAAGGCCCATTGCACTCGATATTCTATTCATCCGGGGGAAGTAATGATGTACCATGACTTCAGTCATCACTATTAGTGGTGTGCTCAGAAGAAGGACATCACTGAGTTTGTGTCCAAGTATGTGATATTCTAGCATGTTAAGTATGAGCACCAGAGGCCCAGGGATGAGTTTCAAAGGATTCCCATTCCCACTTGGAAGTGAGAGAGTATCACGATGGATTTTGTGGTAGGTTTGCCCAATACCATGGGAGGTTTTTATTCCATTTGGGTTGTGGTCGACCGATTGACCAAATCGATTCAGTTTATTCCAGTTAAGTTTAGTTTCACGATGGATAGGTTGGCTCAGCTCTATATTAGCGATATTGTTAGGCTTCATTGGGTCCCTATTTCTATCATATCAAATTGGGGCTCACTGTTCACATCTCACTTCTGGGAGGCCTTACAGCGTGGATTAGGTACCCAATTGGAATTGAGTACTGCATTCCACCCTCAGACGGACGGACAATCTGATAGGACTATATAGGTGCTTGAGGATATGCTATGGGTATGTAAAATTGATTTTGGTGCTCGGTGGGATCAACACTTGCCCCTACAAGAGTTTGCTTACAACAACAGTTATCATTCTAGCATCCATATGGCACCTTTTGAGTCCTTGTATGTCCGTAGATGTAGATTGCCCATTGGATGGTTTGATTCTATGGTGGTGGATAGCCTAAACACGAATTTGCTTTGAGGTGCCATGGAGCGGGGTCAGCTAATTCAGGGTAGGTTGTTGACAACTTAGACCGGCTAGAAGAGATATGCTGACATGCTGGTTAGACCTTTCATATTCATTGTTGGTGACCAGGAATGGTTGAGGGTCTCGCCCTTGAGGGGTGTCATGAGGTTCGAGAAGAAGGGCAAGCTCAGCCCTAGGTTTATTGGCCCTTTTGAGATCTTAGATCGAGTGGGAGAGGTGGAATACAGACTTTCCTTGTCACCTAGTCTATTCTCTGTACATCTTGTATTTCACATCTCGATGCTACATCTCTATTATAACACCCCCTAAAAATGTTGTATATGGTGCTCCGATTCTCGATGAAAATGATACAATTTTTGTATTTTGGGAATAACTTTTCATAGGTGGTCCAAATTAGGTGGTTCAAATTTCTGAATAACTCCTACATCATTACCTATAACTTTTCTAATGATTTTCAACTCATTTTAACCCCATTTTTCAAACGTATTTGACCATTAGATTTCTGATTACTTGATGAACATCTTCATCTAAAAATAATAAGATTTTGAATTCAATTTTCGATATGACATTTTTGACCCTTTTACCTTTTTTATTTGAATATTTTTGATTTTAGTGTCAATAGATTTGAAATATAATTGTAAGTCTATATTTGATTAGATTGTGGTGATTTAGAGTATTATTGGAAAGGAAAAGTGGTGATTTCTAATTGTTCGTGACTTTTTGGTTAAGACAAGTGAAATTCTAATATTTTTAAGTATGTTGAAACTAGTATTTTCCTATGTGAGGAGATTAGGGTGTGTTGGGTCATTAGATTGGATTGAATTATATGAGTTGAAGGGTGATAGTGGAAATGCGGATTGAGTTAATTGTCTAAGTGTTACAAGATATTGGTCTATTATGTGATAGTGAATTATATGGTATCTTGTGTGAATATTTATCATGTTTCACTCATAACTAGTAAATATATTATATCTATGATGGCTGAGAAATGATATGAGTGAGGTACTAGATATTGGGACCGAGGTTTCTATCGGTCGAGGTGATTTGTCGAGGTTTCTTTCAGAGGCCGAGTTCTCTTTAGGAGGATATTAAGGCCGAGGTCTCTTCCGGTAAATATTGGCTGAGGTCATTTACGATAGATACATAGTCTATGTGAGGCCCCCATAGGTTCTGGTTTAAAGTGATAAACGAATTTGTATTGTAGGATAGACATCCATTATGATATTAGACATTGCATTTGCATCTATTTTATTCTGTGATTGATTATGATTTGAGATTTTCTGTATTTTCCTGAGTATTGTGGTGAGAACGTACTTGTACTTTCTATTTGTGCTCTTTCTAGTATTCTTGTACAATTGTGATATAAACTGTATAAGATTTTCTAGTAAATTTGATTTTCTAATGATTTTCAACTCATTTTAACCCCATTTTTCAAACGTATTTGACCATTAGATTTCTGATTACTTGATGAACATCTTCATCTAAAAATAATAAGATTTTGAATTCAATTTTCGATATGACATTTTTGACCCTTTTACCTTTTTTATTTGAATATTTTTGATTTTAGTGTCAATAGATTTGAAATATAATTGTAAGTCTATATTTGATTAGATTGTGGTGATTTAGAGTATTATTGGAAAGGAAAAGTGGTGATTTCTAATTGTTCGTGACTTTTTGGTTAAGACAAGTGAAATTCTAATATTTTTAAGTATGTTGAAACTAGTATTTTCCTATGTGAGGAGATTAGGGTGTGTTGGGTCATTAGATTGGATTGAATTATATGAGTTGAAGGGTGATAGTGGAAATGCGGATTGAGTTAATTGTCTAAGTGTTACAAGATATTGGTCTATTATGTGATAGTGAATTATATGGTATCTTGTGTGAATATTTATCATGTTTCACTCATAACTAGTAAATATATTATATCTATGATGGCTGAGAAATGATATGAGTGAGGTACTAGATATTGGGACCGAGGTTTCTATCGGTCGAGGTGATTTGTCGAGGTTTCTTTCAGAGGCCGAGTTCTCTTTAGGAGGATATTAAGGCCGAGGTCTCTTCCGGTAAATATTGGCTGAGGTCATTTACGATAGATACATAGTCTATGTGAGGCCCCCATAGGTTCTGGTTTAAAGTGATAAACGAATTTGTATTGTAGGATAGACATCCATTATGATATTAGACATTGCATTTGCATCTATTTTATTCTGTGATTGATTATGATTTGAGATTTTCTGTATTTTCCTGAGTATTGTGGTGAGAACGTACTTGTACTTTCTATTTGTGCTCTTTCTAGTATTCTTGTACAATTGTGATATAAACTGTATAAGATTTTCTAGTAAATTTGATTTTCTAATGATTTTCAACTCATTTTAACCCCATTTTTCAAACGTATTTGACCATTAGATTTCTGATTACTTGATGAACATCTTCATCTAAAAATAATAAGATTTTGAATTCAATTTTCGATATGACATTTTTGACCCTTTTACCTTTTTTATTTGAATATTTTTGATTTTAGTGTCAATAGATTTGAAATATAATTGTAAGTCTATATTTGATTAGATTGTGGTGATTTAGAGTATTATTGGAAAGGAAAAGTGGTGATTTCTAATTGTTCGTGACTTTTTGGTTAAGACAAGTGAAATTCTAATATTTTTAAGTATGTTGAAACTAGTATTTTCCTATGTGAGGAGATTAGGGTGTGTTGGGTCATTAGATTGGATTGAATTATATGAGTTGAAGGGTGATAGTGGAAATGCGGATTGAGTTAATTGTCTAAGTGTTACAAGATATTGGTCTATTATGTGATAGTGAATTATATGGTATCTTGTGTGAATATTTATCATGTTTCACTCATAACTAGTAAATATATTATATCTATGATGGCTGAGAAATGATATGAGTGAGGTACTAGATATTGGGACCGAGGTTTCTATCGGTCGAGGTGATTTGTCGAGGTTTCTTTCAGAGGCCGAGTTCTCTTTAGGAGGATATTAAGGCCGAGGTCTCTTCCGGTAAATATTGGCTGAGGTCATTTACGATAGATACATAGTCTATGTGAGGCCCCCATAGGTTCTGGTTTAAAGTGATAAACGAATTTGTATTGTAGGATAGACATCCATTATGATATTAGACATTGCATTTGCATCTATTTTATTCTGTGATTGATTATGATTTGAGATTTTCTGTATTTTCCTGAGTATTGTGGTGAGAACGTACTTGTACTTTCTATTTGTGCTCTTTCTAGTATTCTTGTACAATTGTGATATAAACTGTATAAGATTTTCTAGTAAATTTGATTTTCTAATGATTTTCAACTCATTTTAACCCCATTTTTCAAACGTATTTGACCATTAGATTTCTGATTACTTGATGAACATCTTCATCTAAAAATAATAAGATTTTGAATTCAATTTTCGATATGACATTTTTGACCCTTTTACCTTTTTTATTTGAATATTTTTGATTTTAGTGTCAATAGATTTGAAATATAATTGTAAGTCTATATTTGATTAGATTGTGGTGATTTAGAGTATTATTGGAAAGGAAAAGTGGTGATTTCTAATTGTTCGTGACTTTTTGGTTAAGACAAGTGAAATTCTAATATTTTTAAGTATGTTGAAACTAGTATTTTCCTATGTGAGGAGATTAGGGTGTGTTGGGTCATTAGATTGGATTGAATTATATGAGTTGAAGGGTGATAGTGGAAATGCGGATTAAGTTAATTGTCTAAGTGTTGTGAACTACAAGATATTGGTCTATTATGTGATGGTGAATTATATGGTATCTTATGTGAATATTTATCATGTTTCACTCATAACTAGTACATATATTATATCTATGATGGCTGAGAAATGATATGAGTGAGGTACTAGATATTGGGACCGAGGTTTCTATCGGTCGAGGTGATTTGTCGAGGTTTCTTTCAGAGGCCGAGTTCTCTTTAGGAGGATATTAAGGCCGAGGTCTCTTCCGGTAAATATTGGCTGAGGTCATTTACGATGGATACATAGTCTATGTGAGGCCCCCATAGGTTCTGGTTTAAAGTGATCAACGAATTTGTATTGTAGGATAGACATCCATTATGATATTAGACATTGCATTTGCATCTATTTCATTGTGTGATTGATTATGATTTGAGATTTTCTGTATTTTCCTGAGTATTGTGGTGAGAACGTACTTGTACTTTCTATTTGTGCTCTTTCTAGTATTCTTGTACAATTGTGATATAAACTGTATATAATGGGTAATTGAGTGCAGGTGTGTAGTTGTGGAGGATTGTGGTTGGAATTTCAGGAGTGTTCCGCATTGCTTTACTTAGGATTTAGTTTCTATTTTGCGGAGCACCATGTTATTGGTTCTTATCCCTTTCTTCTACATTTATGTAGGATCTGAGCCCGAAACCTCTTGCTCTTAGTAGCCCTTGATCAAGCCAAGCTTCTGGACGCTTGAGAGATAGCAACTT
This sequence comes from Solanum dulcamara, assembly GCF_947179165.1. Taxonomy (NCBI): domain Eukaryota; kingdom Viridiplantae; phylum Streptophyta; class Magnoliopsida; order Solanales; family Solanaceae; genus Solanum; species Solanum dulcamara. Next base: position 41,635,693 of record NC_077237.1, on the reverse strand, counting down.
GTCATCTTTGGCAGACTCTTGTCGTCCATTTACTTTATGTTTTATTCTACTTGGGAACTAAGACATATATACTTGAATATTTTCTCTTTCTATTGAAATAGTGGCTTGTATATGTGACACCAAGTCTTGGGTAGTTTAGAATATATTTTCCGCTTATCCTTATCTATATCATTTTAGACTTTATATTTTATCTTTTATTTTTATTTATTTTTAATTATTCAGACTTTTAGGCTGACTTGTCTTGATGGGTTAGGCGAGTGTCATCACACCCGAATTTGGGTTGAGGCCTAGAGCTTAGTGATTGATTTTAAGGGTAATTAGGATGATCATTTTCCTTTGTTTTAGTTCGTGTATAATAATAGTTATCATTCTAGTATTCAAATGGCTCCATTTGAGGCCTTGTATGGTAGAAGTTGTAGGTCTCCTTTGGTTTGAATTTGGTGAAGTTTCTTTGATAGGTTCCAATTTGGTGCATGAGGTGATGGAGAAGGTTAGACTCCTTAAGGATAGATTGAAGACCGCTCAAAGTCAACAAAAGTCCTATATGGATATGAGAACAAGGGAGCTTGATTTCGACGTAAATGATTGGGTTTACTTGAGAATCTCACCCATAAAGGATGTGATGCATTTTAGCAAAAAAGAGAAGCTTAGTCCTCGATATGTAAGCCCATATCAAATTTTTAGATGGATTGGCAAGGTGGCCTATGAGTTGGAGTTTCCCTTAAAATTAGCATTAGTGCATCTGGTGTTTCATGTGTCCTTGTTGAGGAAGTGTGTTGGTGATCCTAGCTCTATTTTGACTTTGGAAAATATTGGTGTGAAAGAGAATTTTTCTTATGAGGAGGTTCTAGTTGAGATTCTAGACAGGCAAGTTAGAAGGTTAAGAAACAAGGAAGTTGCATCCATGACGGTGTTGTGGAGGAAATAAGAGGTTGAGGGTGCTACATGGAAAGTTAAAGCCAATATGCTGAAACACTATACTCAGCTCTTTCCTTCTATTTCTAGTTGATTTATTAAGTTTCTTTATGATTAATCAATCGAATTCATGTATTTCAGTCATTTTCATGTTTTCATATGAATGCATGTTCATGTAATGAGTTTTAAAGTCATGTTTTAGCTTGAGATTGAATTTTCCATGTTTTTATGCATTTTGACGTATTTGCATTCATGTTGGGTTTCCATGTCCCTTTCCATACTCTATTCATACTAGTTTGAGTCCCATTTGAGGATGAATGTTCCCAAGTGGAAGCTATGTAAAACCCTGGAAGTCTGAAGGCCGAACAAAAGAAAATGATGCAGGAAATTTTCAAGAAATAAAATCTGGGGCAGACCCTATGAAATTACCTATGGTCTGTAGGAGGCCAATATAGGTGACATGGGAAGATTTGAAGTTTGTCTAAGTGTGAGCTCATCATACGAAGTGGTCCTAGGAACAGTATGAAGTCATATGACCTGTAAGAAAGGGTCATAGAAGGGTCATCAAAGTTGGGGAATTTCTGAGTTTTAGAACTTTTCCTATGAATAAGCAGGATGGTCCATAGGTGGTTGAATGAGATGTAAGAGTGACTCATAAGTTGAGGTTCAGAAACTGTGACTTTTCATGTTTGGAGAGTTGCCAGGACGAATGGGTCCTAAGACTCGTAGAACGATTGACAACTCATTGACCAGGGTCGTAGGTTGGGTACAGAGTTTATGGATTTTGGCTTGGGTACATAGTTTTTGGATTTGGCTAAGTCTTGGAGTGATTGACGACCCATTCCTATGACCCGTCTATAGTCTCAAGGTTTTCTCTAAATTCTTCTTATTGAATTCTACTTCTAAAGCCCTAATTCTTATATAATTGCATTGGGTCAATTCAATTATAGCTTCTATTCATTGTCATTATTTTAATTATGCATAAATTAGGTTGAATTGCATGTTTTCAAGTTGATTGCTAAGGACCCATGCATCATGTTATTTTCAAATATGAACTTATGAAGCTATGATCATGAATTGATGAACTATATTATGAAAAGCAATGATTATGATGAATTATGTTTCAAGAAAGTATTTGTAGTGTGAAAGGTAATTCTCAAACATTCATGTTAAAGTGGTGAAAGGATTTTCTCACCAAATCAAGGACTCATAAGGATTGACAGTTTTTCTCATTTTTTATGAATCAATCATGTTCATAAGCTACTCTTATGACTATTTTTCTATTATACCCCGTACTTTTGTATCTTGAAATACTTTTGTACCTTGAGAGGGTTTTGAGTTTCTTGAAAGATTTTTAAGCTTCTTAAACTTCTTGAGTTTCTTGAAAGGTTCTTAAGCTTCTTATAAGTCACCATGTGAGTCGGATAATCTATAACGCTACCAAACAACTCTAAGGAAGGGAGAATGCGATACCCCATTGTAGAGAAGATTGGAAATAGAATTATAAGAATTCGGAAGAAGTTGGAGACCAAATAATGAGTCGTAGGACTTGACTTATTTACGTAAGCTACCAACTTGGAAATCTTACATACTTAAGCTACTTGATTTCATACCAAGCTTACGTAGCAAGGATTACATAGGTTCATAAAGTAAGATGAGATTATGAACCCACGAGGGGGAGAAGAGAGAGCCACGTGGCAGCATGAGAGAGTGCCATATGGAAGCATGAGAGATTTCCACATGGAAGCATATGGAGCAAGGGTGGTAGACCCCACATTCCACATGGCATCCCGCGATTGGAGGAAGGGATGTGTTGTCCCAATGAGGGCTTGACACGTGTCACCACTTAGGGCTTGACATGTGTCACCACTTAGGGGATGACATGTGTCCCCTCCTAAAGTGGACTATATATATAATTTATTACTTAAGTTCATCTTTGTCCTATAAGTCATCTTATCTCCAAGAAAGTTCTAGACAAAAAGAAGAGAAGAGAAACTTAAGCTAGAGAGAAGAAAGAGCTATGGTTTTGGGAGGAGAAAAAGGTAAGTTCTCCGATTCCGTTTTGTGAATTAATTATATGGGGTATACTAAGAAGGTATGAAGGTGTTATTAATATAAATTTGTGGTTTGAAGTAGTCTAAAAATGTTAACAAACAGCCCCATAGTTTCAGCTGTGCTAAAAGAAATTCCGAGGCGAGTTCCGGCAAATTTTGGCGAGATTCGGGAAAGGTAAAGTTTTTCCTTTCAAACTTGAGTTTATGATAATTTTATGAGGTATATTACATGTCTTGAATGATTTAGGAAGTGTAAAATGTGTATAAGGATGCTTGACGTTAGAAACAAACTAAATTGAAGTCGTAGTAGGTAAATCGAAGTCGAGTAGTGTGTTGTTGTTGTGGTTCTGCAGGTTGGGGGTGGTTTAATTGCGTGTTGTAGGGATGGAAAGTACTCAAAAAAGGTTTTTGGTGCTGCTGGTTGCAGCCACACGACCCTCCATTTCGTATGGTTAAATATTTTATGAAATAAAGGTTAAAAACTCTATATTGATATCATAGTTTTGAGCTAGTGGTTTGGAGTTGTATTGAGTAATGTTGAAGTGATTTACTTGTATATATTCTGATGGTTGCTGTTGTTGGTATGGTTGTTGACATGGTGTACGAGTTGAAATCTCGGGGATGTTGAAATTATTGGGGAGATGCTTCCCGATTTTTGGTAACTTAGGAACTAATAATGAACTAGTCGAGGAAAATGGATAAGGAAATGACCTCTATGGAGACTTGATTGTAGAGTTGGAATTGGAAAGTGAATGGTCATTAAACATAATATTACTCTCATATTAAATAGGTTCAAAAGACGACAAGGCGAACGTGGGTGAGCGTAATCCATAAGAGGTATGTGAAGCTACCTTCTTTCTCTTGGCATATTTTTGGCATAAGTATGTAAATCTAACCGTTCCTTCTTTTGGCATATCTTTAGCATAAGTATGTAAAGCTAACCGTTCTCTTGGCATGTTTTGACATAAGTATATAAAGTTAATCTTCCTTTTTGGCATGGTTTTAATGAAATAAGTATATGACTTTTATATGATTCCAAGCAAGTTCCTATTCGTAGAGCCACCAGGATGGACAACTTCTTAATTTTCCAAAGGACATTTTATTGTGCCTAGATACGTGTATATGATTCCAAAAGTTCTATTTGGATATAACTCATAGTAATATTCAAAAAGTACTTGATATGACTCTTATCTTGATTTTTGAATAATAGCTCATTTTGTTAACTCCATCGAGTCTCAAAAATGATTTAAAGTGCATTTAGTTTCTCGCTACTCCACTCGTGGATGCCTCAATTCTTCATTCACAGAGCCCGATTAAGGTTTTTTTTATAGTGCTTACTTCTCTGCATTGTTCGCTGTGTCCCGACGTGAGGGGGCAGGTAGGCCCTGTACATAGGTTTGATTTGTGGAGTTATGATGTGTCATGTACACATATGATATGATATAATCTGATATGACCATCTGATATAATATGATTCAGAGATACTCCTTACTTTGGAGTTATGATGTTTTGTGGCGCTAGTGATGGGGCGGCGACCACGATTTGTTCACCGAGTCCCATAATGGGGCCGGATATGGCATATATTTTTCTGCATACATTATCTGTGGCTATGAAAAGCATTTTGATATTCTAGATATTTTACTCATTTTTGCACCTTCTGTTCTAGTAATTGCTTTACCTATTATAGTCCATGCTTTACATACTTGGTACATTGTCCATACTGACCTCCTTTCTTCAGAGGTTGCGTTACATGTCCGCAGGTACAAACACTCATTTTACTAATCCGCTTTCTTAGGACATCCACTCTGCTGTTTGATGGTGCTCCTTTATCTGGAGCCCTATTTTGGTACTAACTTTTCTATTGCATATTTGTACATGTTGGTCAAGAGTACGATGGGGCCCTGTCCTGTCATATGATCAGGCTATGTTCTATAGAGGTCTGTATACTTGTGTTGTGGGTTATGTATATGTTCTGTGGGTTCTGTATATGTTTTGGACTTTTATGTTCCATGACGGACTTAACGGCCTTTGTGTGCTATATCTACTTCTGTATGCTCTCTAGCGTACTTTTTTGATTTCTTCATTTGTTTATTCTGCTAACACGCTAAGTGGGGCTAAGGGTATGTATAGGTGCCCAACTCGGGCACCAGTCATTCTCTATGGAGTTGGGTCGTGAAAAAAGTGGTATTAGAGCGGTCCTTCCTCGGAATGTCTACAGACCATGTCTAGTAGAGTCTTGTTTATCGATGTGTTGCATGGCACATCTATAAACAAGAGGCTATAGGACATTTAGGATGTTACCTTTCTTTCATATCTAAGATCGTGCGATAGATCTGAGTCATAGGAAAACTCCATATATTAATCTTGGATGTTAATATAAAGATGAAAGCAACAGAAGAAAGTGGCTGACGTTATTGAAAGTCACAAGGCACACAGGTAAGCAAAGGCATGAAAGATATCTATTAGGTAAGGTATTGAAGTAGAACTGAAATGTAAAGTTGTAAAGTGAAAGGAAGAGTAGACAGGAAAGTGTAACAGGGGAAGTTCCAGTGGACGTACGAGGTAAGTCCATTTTCATATTGTTGATTGTGGGCACCCTGTGTGGCTGCGATATGATGTGATATGATACATATATATGTATCTTTACATATATTGTCCCTGTGAGGAACTGTTGGTATTTTCTGAGTGCAGGTTTGAGATAGCAATTTTTTGTAGAAATAAAAAGAGAATGAGATACAGGGCTGTAGTATGTCTTGAAAGGTCGTAGCCATAATAATGATGAGATTTGGCTAAACCATGAGTATGGATAACCTCGATAAATAAGTTAATTGCTGAATTGATGGCAATAAAAACTAGGAGATTGATATTGATATGGTAACCTGAAGTTGGAAGAGACTTGTGACCCTAGGGAGATAATTTAGACAAGACTGGTAGTTCTGGATAGAATGATATATTAAGACACCGACGGAATTGATACACAGGGATAAACTTTGACGAGCTATAATTAAAAGGGAGTAACAGTATGATTAAGACAAGAGTGCAAGGGAAACAGAATTGTGATGGATATGAAGTATTAAAAGGACAATTTGGGAGATATTAAGGATAAGACTAACTAAGAAATGTAAGTAACCCATATTAAGAATCATGAAAAAGGTTAAGAAGTGTTATACTATGGGGTGGAATACGAACATGATATGATGTGAATATAATGAGGATCGTTATGAAAATAAGTAAAGCCTAGTAAGGAAGTGGCTAGTGATAGGACGTGGTCCATGTAATAAGAATATAAGGGTAAGTATGAAACAGAAAAGTGGGCTAGGGAACAAGTAAGAAAGACTTATCAAGTTCCGTAGGGAAAGTTGCAAATAAAGATTATGCAATAACGGAAATGATAGCGAGCACAAGGAAAGAAAGAGTATCTAAAAGGAGTAAGCAAGAAGAAAGTGAGATGACAGTGTAACAATAGGTCATGACATGTGTAGCCGAAGATACGAATGCTAAAAGTAATGAAACTATGAAATACCAAGTTGTAGAAGGATGAGCAACGAGATAGAATAGGTGTTAGGGAATGATTGGAATGATACAAATAAAGATGGATGGACAGAATACATTTTGGAAATGAGAAAAAGGATTATGTGGAAGTAATGTGTTCCAAATAATACAGAGGTAGTATAAGATCCCTCATGTGCGGAATAAAAGATAGACATAGATGGGATAAATGATAAGAGAAATCTACAAAAGCACCCAAGATAGATATGATCAAATGAATACAGATACGGAATAAAAGGGGAACATACAATATGAAATTAAAAGTGCAATACGACTACATAGTTATAAGGTAAGGCCCTGATTGAGGCAAACTTGGTATGTTATTGGGAAAATTAGAAGCCGGTGTTGGGTACACAATAAGGGCAAGGGGTATAAGGTAGAAATGGGTGGTGCATGCACACAACGTCGTCCCGACAATAGTGGAATCCTTAAGAGACAAAGATGATAAACTTAAGGAATAAATGGGGCAATATACATTCATCCCAAGAAACAAAGGATATAGGTTGGGATAATGCTACTCCTGCAAGAGAACCTTGGATAATTATCGTCGAAATACAAGTATTTCCTAATTGAAATTGGAATGACTAAAAATGCTAATTAAGTTTTGATAAAGATAAGTGGAGTGTGGCCTTGGATGAGTTGTTCCATGGGTCATATTACAAAAGTACAGATTAATAGATGAGATGTTGCACTATGTATGGAAAGGTTCTCATCGCTTTGTGACTTAGTCAAGGTTTCGTACATACAGAATCAAGTTATGAAGGATGAAGAAAGGGATGGACATAATACGGTACCAGGTGGATTGGGAAAAGAGATTGGATGAATTTTGAGATTGGACAAAGGTATAAGTACCCACCCTTATGAAGGGAAGTGGGTGAGAAGAATGCAAGGGCAAGATACAAACAATGGATACTATAATATAACAAACATGGATGTTTAAACTTCAAGAAGATCCCGTGCTAAAGCAAGTTAGAAGGGCTGAAAGCCAACAATAATGGGATAGAAGTCAGAATGGTATTTAAGGCGGTGTCAAGAAGTTTTTGGCAAAACCCTGCATGACATAACGTTAGAAGATGGGTGTGTATAAAAAAAGAAAGGGTATGACCAGGAAAGGGTATTGAATAAATCAAGAGATCGTGTGAAGGATAACAATACCATGCGGGGTCAAAAACCAAGACATTGGCTATAATATTGGTCGCAAATGATGTTGCGATAGATAAATAATCAAGGAAAAGGAATAAAAAGCCTCCTATAATTGGAAGTGAGAAGAAAAAGAAGTAAATAAAGGAAAAGAAAGAAGTATGAGAAGATGGGACAAGCAGGTTTCAATGTGAATGAGATAGGTGAAGCAGAATGAACCCAGAGACAAAAAGACTATGTCTACCTCATACAAGTTGTACCGGCAGGGTTATGCAACCTATGAATATGTATGTGTTACATATAGGGACAAGTTAGTAAGTACGTGGTAAAAGGAATAAGGGTTCAATAAGGACAATACAATTATAATATTTTGGATACGTTACAGAGAGGTAGAGAAGAGATATCTGTACTTGTTCCCTATATCCAAAGGTAGTCTAAATTCCTAGAAGGATTGAAAGACAACGGTTATAGATAACTCCCAAAATCCTCGTAAAACCCTATAAGATGAGTTAACATTCAAGGACAAATGTTCTAAAAGGGGGAAGAATGTTATACCCCGTACTTTTGTATCTTAAAAGACTTTTGTACCTTGAGAGGTTTTTGAGTTTCTTGAAAGATTTTTAAGCTTCATAAGCTTCTTAAACTTCTTAAGTTTCTTAAAAGGTTCTTAAGCTTCTTACAAGTCACCATGTGAGCCGGATAATATATAACGCTACCAAACAACTCTAAGGAAGGGATAATGCGATACCCCATAGTAGAGAAAATTGAAAATAGAGTTATAAGAATCTAAAAGAAGTTGGAGACTGAATAATGAGTCGTAGGACTTGACTTATTTACGTAAGCTACCAGTTTGAAAATTTTACATACTTAAGCTACTTGAGTTCATACCAAGCTTACGTAGCAAGGATTATATAAGTTCGTAAAGTAAGATGAGATTATGAACCCATGAGGGAGAAAAGAGAGTGCCACGTGGAAGCATGAGAGAGTGCCACATGGTAGCATGAGAGAGTTCTACATGGAAGAATCTAGAGCAAGGATGGTGGACCCTACATTTCACGTGGCAGCCCATGATTAGAAGAAGGGATGTGTTGGCCCAATGAGGGCTGGACATATGTCACCACTTAGGGATTGACATATGTTACCACTTAGGGGATGACATGTGTCCCGTCCTAAAGTCATCTTATCTCCAAGAAAGTTCTAGACAAAAAGAAGAGAAGAGAAACTTAAGCTAGAGAGAAGAAAGAGCTACGGTTTTGGGAGGAGAAAAAGGTAAGTTCTCCGATTCCGTTTTGTGAATTAATTATATGGGATATAATAAGAGGGTATGAAGGTGTTATTAATATAAATTTATGGTTGGAAGAAATTTGAAAACGTTAACAAACAGCCCCAAAGTTTTAGCTGCGCTAAAAGAAATTCCGAGGTGAGTTCTGATAAGTTTGGGCGAGTTTTGGGAAAGGTAAAGTTTTCCCTTTATAAATGGAGTTTATTATGATTTATGAGGTCTATTCCATGTCTTTAATGAGGTTGGAAGTGGAAAAAGTGTATAAGGATGCTTGACGTTAGAAACAAACTAAATTGAAGTCGTAGTAGGTAAATCGAAGTTGAGTAGTGTGTTGTTGTTGTGGTGCTTCAGGTTGGGGTGGTTTAATTGCGTGTTGTAGGGATGTAAAGTACTCAAAAAAGGGTTTTGGTGCTTCTGGTTGCAGCCACACGACCCTCCATTTCATATGGTTAAATATTTTATGAAATAAAGGTTAAAAACTCTATATTGATATCATAGTTTTGAGCTAGTGGTTTGGAGTTGTATTGAGTAATGTTGAAGTGATTTACTTGTATATATGCTGATGGTTTTTGTTGTTGGTATGGTTGTTGACATGGTTTTCGAGTTGAAATCTCGGGGATATTGAAGTTATTGGGGAGATGCTATCCGATTTTCGGTAACTTAGGAACTAGTAATGAACTAGTCGAGGAAAATAGATAAGGAAATGACCTCTATGGAGACTTGATTGTAGAGTTGTAATTGTAAAGTGAATGGTCATTAAACATAATATTACTCTCATATTAAATAGGTTCAAAAGACGACAAGGCGAATGTGAGTGAGCGTAATCCATAAGAGGTATGTGAAACTACCTTCTTTCTCTTGGCATATTTTTGGCATAAGTATGTAAATCTAACCGTTCCTTCTTTTATCATATATTTAGCATAAGTATGTAAAGCTACCCGTTCTTTCTCTTGGCATGTTTTGACATAAGTATATAAAGTTAATCTTCCTTTTTGGCATGGTTTTAATAAAATAAGTATATGACTTTTATATGATTCCAAGGAAGTTCCTATTCGTAGAGCCGCTAGGATTGCCAACTTCTTGATTTTCCAAAGGATACTTTATCATGCCTAGATACGTGTATATGATTCCAAAAGTTCTATTTGGATATAACTCATAGTGATATTCAAAAAGTACTTGATACGACTTCTGTCTTAATTGTTGAATAATAGCTCATTTTGTTAACTCCGTCGAGTCTCAAAGATGATTTAAAGTGCATTTAGTTTCTCACTACTCCACTCGTGGATGCCTCAATGCTTCTTTTATCGATCTTGGGTCATGTTTTATTATCGTGCGTACTTCTTTGCATCGTTCATCGTGTCCCAACGTAAGGGGGCAGGTACGCCCTGTATATGGGTTTGATTTGTGGAGTTATGATGTGACATGTACACATATGATATGATATGATATGATATGATTTATTATGGAGATATTCCCTACTCTAGAGTTATGATGTGCTGTGGTGCCAGTAATGGGGCAGCGACCACGATTTGTTCATCGAGTCCCATAATGGGGCTAGATATGGCATATGTTTTTCTGCATACATTATCTGTGGTTATAAAAAGCATTTTAATATTTTTGATATTTTGCTTATTTTTACACCTTCTGTTCTAGTAATAGCTTTACCTATTATAGTCTATACTTTACATACTCGGTACATTGTCCAAACTAACTCCCTTTCTTCGGGGGCTGTATTACATACCCGCAGGTACAGATGCTCGTTTTGATGATCTGCTTGCTTAGGACATCCACTCTGCTGTTTGACGGTGCTCCTTTATCCGGAGCTCTATTTTGGCACTAACTTTTCTATTGCATATTTGTACACGTTGGTCAAGGGTACGATGGGGCCCTGTCCCTTCATAAGATTGGGCTATGTTCTGTAGAGGTCTATAGACTTGTATTGTGAGTTCTGTATATGTTCTGTGGGTTATGTATATGTTTTGTACTTTTATGTTCCGTGATGGCCTTAATGGCCTTCGTGTGCTACATATTATTTTGTATGCTCTCTAGCATCCTAATTTGATTTCTATATTTATTTATTCTGCTAATACGGTAAGTGGGGCTAAGGGTATGTATGGGTGCCCAACTCGAGCAGCAGTCATGGCCTATAGAGTTGGGTCGTGACATTTTCATAATGATATTAATGGTTATATTTTAATGTATTCCATTGGCGTGATGACTAAGCACCGAGAGGACTTTAAGATGGGGTTCAGTCTGGTAGCCCAAGTAGCTACCCAAGGGAATCCTAGTAGAAACCTTTAGTCCCTAACTATGTTGCTCGCATAGGTTTGCCTTTATGGCCTAGCTAGTAGATCCACATATAGATCATGAGGTTAAGATGTTCTCACTGAGTCTACCTTAGCAAGTAGCCTATCTCTTCTCGATGTGAGAGTTAAATCAGATTCCATATTATAGATCACAAGGTCTTAAGTGTCAGTTAAGGTCCTATACCACACAAAGTTATATGTTATAGTACAAGTTCTTTTAACATTCAAGTTTATAATGCATTGACCAAATGATTATGATATGATTTTCAAATTTTTTCATGTTTTTCTCATGTTTTCAAGATATTGGTCATGCATAACATGTTCATATTGCTCATGTTGTATTATCATTGTTCATGTATACTTCTTACATACTTAGTTCATTCCATGTACTAATATATATTTTTTGCCTACATTGTATTATAATATAGGGTCCGACGATTAATGTACACTTCCCGCTCGTGACTAGAGTTTGAGTTCTATTTTCTTATCGTTGGTGAATCCTCATGATCTGAGGATGAGACATTTATACCTTCATTGTTCCTATGCTTTTATTTCTTATTATGAATGATATAGAAGCTTGTCTTATGCCCCACCTACACTTAGCAGAGGCATGTTTTAACGTTAATTGAGTATGTAGCTCCTTTTATTTGGACATGTTACTTTAAACTTTCTCTTTATTTGAGACTTCCTTTGAGACTTATCTTCCACTTCATGTCTTATTAATGCCTTTTACTTACCTTATATATATGATGTATGCTAATAGGCTTGGTTGAAGTCTTTTGAGATTCTAATCATCGTGTCACACATAAGGCCTAGCTTAGGATGTGACACCATAGCCCTTGTTAATTACATTTAATAATTTGTCACTCCCCGAGTCTACACCCTAGGCATGGAAGGAACTTAGAAACCATTGATGGTTCCCAAGAGAATCCTTGGCCTGGCTAACTCACTAAGAGGATGACTTACTCATGAAAATCATGCTCAAAGGGACAGGCCCATGGCTACCTCAAATAAATATTCTGAACACTGTCTGACTAGCCTATGAAGCCTCTAAGTACTGACTTTGAAATAGGTACTAGGAAAGGTCCACGGCTACCACAAATCTAATAATAAAGACTGAAAGTAAAGACTCAAGAGCTTTTTAGAATGCAAAGAGGTCTCACCAAAGCTGAGTGAAAATCTGATCTTCAATGATGCATTTGTTGAGGATCTCTATCACCTCTGTTTGAATCATAAAAAGATGCAGTGCTAAATGGTGTCAGTACATAGAATGTACGGTATGTAAAAGAGCTGAAAAGAAGCTTACTCAAGATACTCAACTCAAGGAACTCAACTCTGAAAATAGTTCAATTTAAATAAAGCATGCATATATGTAAAACAATGCTTTAAAAGATATCAATAAGTAAAATGAGTTCAGTTTATGAAAAATATAATTCTATTCTTGGGGAGATTCTCTAATTGACAACCATCACTTATGAGTTATGTGATGATACAACAGACTATTTTCATTTCCATAGCCGTCCAATGCCTTGCAAGGGTATAGGATGTAAACTGATATGTGAATCCAGTAAAAGTCCTCTTTTGGGACTATAAGGAGTCACCAGAATGAACAGTATGATCCTATCCTACGCTGGCTACGTAGTTTATGGGGTTCAAGTTGTTAGATACTCTTACCCAAATCGTTGCTCAATACTACTCCCAAAATATGGTTTATTATGCTCATAACTTAAGTGAGTGTATTTACTCAATTAGCTTATTTAGTGTCTTTTGGGCTTAGATCAAAACTCAACTCTTCATAACTCATCTCTTATCTTTAAAATAAATATGATCTGACCTCAACAAGTGCATTTAAAAGCACAATTTGACTTCTCAACTTAATCTAAAAAAATAGATGTTTAAATGTATTAATACTCAACTCATTTATTCAATAATACTCATGCTCAAATGAATAATTAAAAGACTTCTCTAAACTCAACTCCTACTCAAACTCTTTCTCAATTAGATGAAGTAAATCGTTCTTTAAACTCAAACAATACTTAAAATAATTAATACAAAAACTAAACTAGGATTCATGTGAATGCAAACATGAAAAAACATCTCAAGAATTCAACTCATGAAAATCATCAAAGCATCTATGTATATATATAAAAGAACTCAATAGAAATTATATAGATAACTCAAGAATTCAATTTATCAGAATTGAAACTTAAACTCAAAATTCAAGTTGAATGTATGAAGATATAGGAAACGAGGACAAACTTAGTCTAACGTTGTGATTAGACTTACATGCTTGGAACGAAGATTTCTAAGCGAAATTCGAAGACCTTGCTTGAGACTCTTGAACCCTAGTTCTTCTCCTTTTCTCAAATTCTTGCTCTCAAAGGTTTCTAACTAATAATGAGAGAAAACACATGTTCTGTACAGATAAGGGGATAATTTTAGAACTTAAACATCAATTTTAGAAGAGGTGGGGAAAAGATTGGAATGCCCTTCATTAAATTGGGCCTGGCTACGATAAGTTCCTTCCTAGGGACCGTAGGATCTTTCTCGTAGGAACTGGGGTCCAAGTTTGGACCTTACTAGAATTGGACAATTGGTCTACGACCAACTCTTATGGGTCGTAGACCATTATATGGTTCATGGAGATCCATTTGGTATTTGACTATGATAGGGCTTGGGGTCTACATACCCCTTTCTACGGTTCACACCTACTTCTATAGATCATAAGACCAACTCACAGAAACTTGTGCACATTCTAGTAGCTACTAGAATGTGATATCGTAGGTTATTAGATGACTCGTAACTCTAACTCATAAAGACTGGTCTAGCTTCTTCAAATTGCCTAAGTGTTGGGGGATCCCACCTACGACTCGTAAAAACTCCTATAGGTAGTAGGTCCAAGTCGTGGTCCACTAGAAAGTCTACCCTCCTTAGTTTTTCTCAACCTTTCTCTGGGTTCTCAGAATTTATTGAAGTTAAAATAATACAGGGTGTTACAATATCTCCTCCTTGGGATCATTCATCCTTGAATGATGACCAATCTAATAATTTACTCAAGGTATGAATACAATGCAAGAACTTAAAAATCAAACTCAAGAATAACTTACTCAAAGATAAGAATAGGAATATTACCTTCAACATCGACACTAGGAGGAACAAATAGATGTGGGTACTTAGATTTCATATCCTTACCACATCCCATATAGCCTTATTAACAAATTTATTCATCCAAAAGACTTTGACTGAAGCAACCTCTTTGGTCCTTAATTTACGAACCTGACGATCAAAAATTTGGATAGGTAGCTCCTTATAGAACAAGTTATCTGTCACTCCAATGTTTTTTATAGGAATAATGAATGAACTCCCTATAATTTCTTGAGTATGGAAATATAAAACACTAGACAAATGACACCTAACAATGATGGAAGGTCTAACTTATAGGGATATTGCTAACTCTCTTTATAATTTGGTATGGACCAATATAACGGGGACTCAACTTTCCTTCTTCCCAAATCTCATAATACCTTTCATGGGAAAAACTTTCAAATACACCAAATTATTTACCTCAAACTTGAAGTCTCTTTTCCTAACATCAGTGTAGGACTTTTGACGACTTTGTGTAGTCTTCAACCTCTCTTGAATGGGTTTCACCTTCTCCATAGCTTAATGTACCAAGTGTGGTCCTATCAACTTAGCTTCACCAACCTTGAACCAACAATTGGCGATATTCATCTCCTCCCTTAGAGAGCCTCATAAGAATCCATTTGAATACTTGAATAAAAGCTATTATTATAATCAAACTCAATAAGAAGCAAGTGGTCATCCCAATTACCTTTGAAGTCAACAACATAAGCTACCAATATATCCTTAATAGTCTTAATTGTATGCCCTGCCCAATCATCTGTCTAAGGATGGAAAGTGGTACTAATATTCACTTTTGAACCCAAACCTTTTTGAAATGACTTCTAAAACTATACTGTGAATTGGGTATGTCTGTCTAAGATGATACACAAGGGAACTCCATGAAATATGACTATTTTTCTAATGTACAACCTTGCATAATCTTTTGCTGAGTTTATAGTTTTAACGGGTAAGAAGTGGGTTGATTTGATCATCCGATGCACAATCACCTAAATTGAGTCATGTGCAGTAAACCTATTATGAAATACATATTAATCATCTCCTATTTTCACTCTAGAAGATCTATATTATAAGAAAAACCACAAGACCTTTGATGTTCAACCTTAATCTGTTGGCAATTCGGGTACTAGGACACGAAATCTAAAATGTCCCTCTTCATACCATTCCACCAATAGACTTCTCTAAAGTCATGATATATTCTTGTAGAGATGAGATAAATTAAATATCTAGAGCTATGGGCTTCTTCCATTATTATCTATCAAAAACCATCAACACTTGGAATGTATAATCTACCTTGATATCTCAACACTCTATCTCTCCTTTTTCCAAAAGCCATCACTTTTTGCTTATGAACATCTTCCTTCAATTAAAATAGAATAGGGTCTTGGTTTTTCTTTTCCTTCACATCAATAACTACTGAAGACCATCCCCATTTAAATAATAACACCCCCCTCCTTGGAGTCAACCAGACAAACTCCCTAAATTGCAAATCTATGCACTTCTTTGGCCAATTCCTTCTTCGCTTCCTCAACATGAGTAATACTCCTCGTGGATAACCTACTAAGAGAATCAACCACAATATTAGCTTTACTTAGATGGTAGAGAATACTCATGTCATAGTTCTTGAGCAACTCAATCTATCTACTCTGCCTCATGTTTAACTCTTTCTGAAATACATACTGAAGGCTTTTATGATCAGTGAACACATATAGATGCATTCCATAGAGATAATTATTCCAAATCGCGAGAGAAAATACTACCACTCCCAACTTTAGATCATGAGTCAAATAGTTCCTCTGATGAATATTAAATTTTCTGGAAGCATAATCTATAACCTTACCATTTTTGCATCAAAACACAACCCAATCTAACTTTAGATACATCAAAATAGATTATGAAACCATTCATTCCCTCGGGTAGGGACAAAACTAAAGGAAGTAGTCAATCTTGTTTTCAACTCTTGGAAGCATTTCTCACAAGTATCGGACCATTAAAACTTAGTCTTCTTCTGAGTAAACTTAGTTAGTGAAGATTATATGGATGAAAATCCCTCAACAAATATTCTATAATAACCAACCAAACCCAAGAAACTTCTTATGTCTGTCGGATTTATGGGTCTGGGCCAATCCTTTACTGTAAGACCCTGTAAGTTGAAAGGTGGAAAAAGAGGGGAAAAAACAACAAAACTAGGCTAACCTTGAGTTTACGAGATTGTCTATGACTCGTAGGAACTATTATGAGTTATAGGACAATCTGTAGAAAGGGAGGTTGATGTTCAGAAGTTGATTAAGTTAGTAAGAGGGTTGACGAGTCAGTTGATGACTCATAGAGGTAAAGACGACTCGTAGAAATGACTCCTCATTGCAGTGGGAGTTTCTACACATGACAAAGTCTCAGTACCTACTCTATGACTCAACAAAACCAGTCGTAGTGGAAATTATGACTCGTAAGAACTAGTCATAGAGAAACTTCAGAGGCTCACTCCTAAGAATTTTCTTAGACCTTGTAGGACGAGTCTTTCCTACGAGTCGTAGAAAGGTCTATGACTCATGAGGACCATTCGTAGAGTGTATCTGGAAAAACTTTTAAGAAGGGCATTTTAGTCCTTTCCCATGTTTTATCAGCAAAGTATGGTCATTTTGGGACTAAATATTATCTAATGACCCCAAGCCTTCCCTAAACCCCTTATTCTCAAACCAAGTCTCAAACTCATAAAACCCTACTCTCCAAAGGTTCCTCTCAAAGGTCTTCTTCAGAACAAGCAAATTTTAGGGTTCCTCCAGAACAAGTCTCCTCCTCCACTTTCAAGGTCGAAATTTATCAAGGTATGTGAGTCTTTATCCATGAGTTCTTTCACCCATGGATCCCAAAATCCTTTCAAACTAAATTTTTGATTTTAGATAAGAATTTCTTAGGGTTTACTTTATGTTCTACTTAATAGCATGAATCATGATTAAACCATTAATTATTAGTCTATTTTGATGCAATATGATTTCAAATTCATGTATTGAAGGTTTACAAGTATTTCCTTTACTTAGTTCCTTAAAGGTTCTTGAGATTCTTGGGGGGTTGTTTTAAAGCATGATTTCAATTGATGAATTTCATTGTGTTTAAGCATTATTTTAAATATATACATATTGGAAAGTTGATTTGATTGAGCCCACCTAGTCTCACTCTATTTACATGAAAGTATGATTTTAATGTTATGAGCTCCAACTCAATATCTATGTAAGCTAATGTCTATGTTGTTATGGGGGTCTTTGAATGAAAGAATAAAAATTATTTTGAGGCCTCCTCACTCAAGTGAATGGATTCTTTATGCGATAAGAACAATTCTTGCATACTTGAATCACTAAAGGTTTTAAGGAGCTATTCTACTGAATGATGATTTGATGTCTAAAGTTATATGTATATTTATGATACTATGAAATATTATTTTGTGTGATTTAACTTAGCACTGAATGAGACTTGAGGTAGAGTTCAGTAAAAGAATCCTAGTATCAACCTTTTATGTCATTAACTATGTCCTAATGTAGGAGCCCTTGTAGGCTAGGCTAGTGGATGCAAAAATGGCCGTTAAATGTTAAAGAAATGAGTATTGAAAGAGTTCTACCTTGGCAAGTAGTCTTCCTTCTTCCAATGTGGGGGTTATGTTGGGTTCCAGGTTATAGCTCACTTGGTCATAGTGTCTTGTTATAGTCATCTTCCTACATATGTATTATTTAAATTTTATTCACTTGATTACTCATATATGCACTCATTTATATACTTTACCTTATGAATATCCTTAATGTTTTACATTGTATTACAAGCGTACATACTTAGTACATTTAAAGTACTAATGCATACTCTTTTGCCTATATGTTATCACCATGTAGGGACTGGCGCTCCTCCTCGTTCTCTTCCACGTGGCTAGTTAAGACTTTATCTTGAAGGATACTTGTGGTGAGTTCCCATTTTCAGGAATAATATTTCTTTATCTTTCTAGCTTCTAATACGTTGTGACCTTTAGATAATTATTTTGATAGTTCATTCTATTTAGAATGTGGGTGAGCTAGGGACTTGTCAGTGCCCCTGTCAAATCTAAAAGTTAGAGGTATTATTTAACATATATAAGTTGAAGTTTGACCATTTGTTGATTTTCTTTCATTACCTATGAAAGGGTAAATGAATTCTAAGAGTCTTGGGTGAGGTACCTCTAGGTTCCTTATTCGCTGTGTCCAGTCTAGGCCCTAGGATTGGGTCGTGATAAATATGGTATCATAGCTTGAGATTTTGAATGGTCCTTGAAGTACAACATACTGCATCGAATAGGTTCTTGTTTATGATTGTGAAGTGCGCCACAACTATGAATTTGAGACTATGGGATGTTTAGGAAAGTTTTTCCTTCTTTCATGATTCATGTCATGCCCTAGAGTTGTCCTAAGACATCCTCTAACTAACGAATCATTTCATGTTCTCTAGTTAATACCTCTAAGAAGGGTACCTCCTTCCACCTAGAGCAATGGATGCTATCGAAGACCAAGTTCCTCCGGTTTGGTTGATGCTAATGGGGAATAAGTCCCTAATGATCCTCTAGCCGAACAAGTGACTAATGCAGAATTTTTTAATGCCATCCTGTTATTGGCTCGAGTTGTGACCACTTATTTGAATCAACAAAAGATGACTCTTGTGAAAGCGAATGGTAAGAAAAGAAAATAGGTGAGCTGAAGGAATGCCATGAGTGGGAAAGACTTTAACCGTCAGAGGATGTTAAAAGGAGAAACATCTGGCTCGAATTTAAGATAGAGTGATAGGAAGAAGAGGCCCTACCCTTTATGCTACTAGTGTGGTAAGAACTATTTACAAGAGTGTCTAACTTATATACGTAGTTGCTATGGTTATGACGAGAGTGGACATATGAAGTGGGATTATCCAGTGGCTACCAGAAAGGAAAGGGAGATGGGTCGGGCTACTTCATCCTATAAGTTAAAGGTCTTTGATTTTGATGTATATACACTATTAGATCCGGGTACTAATTTGTCATTTGTTACTCCATTTCTTTTTAATAAGTTTGATGTGTTACCTAAAATATAATTGGAACCCTATGTGGTGTCAACCCTCATTGATAAGTCGATTATTGCTAGAAAAGTCTATAAGGGTTGTCTCGTGTCTATCTTGCATAAATTTATTCCTTGTGATCTCATTAAGCTTGACATGGTAGATTTTGATGTTATTTTTGGGATGGATTGGTTGCATGCGTCTTATGCTTCTATAGATTGTAGAACTCGTACAGTCAAGTTTCAATTCTCAAGTGAACCTATTCTTGAATGGAAGGGTCATGATTCGGCGATGAAGGGTAGATTCATTTCTTTTCTTAAGGCCCGAAAGTTGATTGCTAAGGGTTGCATCTATCACATTGTGAGATTTAGCGATGTCAACTCCAAAGTTTCTTTTCTTGAGTTGATTCCTGTGGTTAGTGAGTTTCCCGATGTATTTCCTGATGACCTCTCTAGTGTCCCTCCCAAAAAGGAAGTTGATTTTGGTATCGATCTTCTCCTCGATACCTAGCCTATCTATATTCCTCCCTACCAAATGGCCCTGACAAAATTAAAGGAGTTGAAGGAGCAATTAAAGGACTTGTTGGAAAAGAGATTTATAAGGCTGAGCATTTCACCATGGAGTGCTCCCGTATTGTATGTGAGAAACAAGGATGGGTTACTTCGAATGTGCATAGACTACCATCAATTAAAGAAGGTGACTATTAAGAACAAATATCCAATTCTTAGAACAGATGACTTATTTGATTAATATCAAGGGGCAAGTCATTTCTCAAAGATTGATCTCCGGTCCGACTATCTTCAACTAAGAGTTAGGGAGTGTGACATTCCCAAGATGGCATTTCGAATGAGGTATGGTCACTTTAATTTTTAATGATGTCATTTGAGTTGACAAATGCCCTAGTGGTATTTATGGATCTAATGAATAAAGTATTCAAACCCTATCTTGATATATTTATGGTGGTCTTCATTGACCATATCCTGATTTACTCTCATGGTAAAGAAGAACATACGAGTCACTTGAGAGTGGTGCTTCAAACCTTAAGGGATAGACAATTGTTTTCCAAGTTTAACAAATGTGAATTTTGGTTAAAAGAGGTGGCATTCCTTGGTCACATTGTGTCCAGTGATGGGATCAAGGTTGATCCTAAGAAAATGAAGGCAATTAGGAATTGGCCTAGACCACTATCATCTTCGAACATTAGGAGCTTTTTTGGGTCTAGTCGGGTATTATAGAAGGTTCGTAGAAGGGTTCTATTCCATCTCATATCCCATGAAGAAATTGACCCAAAAAAGGCAAAGTTCCTATGGACAGATAAGTCTGAGAAGAGTTTCAAAACGTTAAAGGATCGATTTACTTCTGCTCCTATTTTGACTCTACCGGAATGATTAGAAGGGTTTGTGGTGTATTGTGATGCTTCAAGGGTTAGTTGGTTTGAAGTGGGTGAGATGACCTTTTTGGGTCTCGATTTGGTGCTTGATGCCTTGGAAAAAGTGAGAGTCATTAGGGAAAGGTTGAAGATGGCTCAAAGTAGCCAAAAGTCCTATTCCGATACTAAGAGAAGGGATCTAGTGTTTAGTGTGGATGATTGGGTATAATTGAAGGTTCCACCTAAGAAGGGTGTAGTTCGGTTTGGTAAAAAGGGAAAATTGAGCCCTAGGTATGTGGGGCCTTATAAGATATTGATATGGTTGGCAGGGTTGCTTATGAGTTGGAGTTGCCATTGGAAATGATAATGGTTTATCCGATATTCCATGTGTTGAGGTTAAGGAAATGTGTAAGTGGTCCAAGTTCTATTGTGCCTTTGAAAGTAGTGAATGTTAAAGAAATTTTGACCTATGAAGTTGTCTCAATTGAAATTTCGGATTGGCAAGTCAATACATTGAGGAACAAAGAAGTTGCATCCATCAAAGTCCTTCGGAGGAATCAACAAGTCGAAATTAATACATGGAAGAAGATATGATGAAGCGATACCCTCATTTTTTTCACTCTACTCAAGCCTAAAGTACTAAGTTATTCATGCTCAAACCAGGTCTAGATTGGAATTATGCATGCATTTTCATTAATATGGTTTTAAAGTCACGTTTTATGATAAGTATGAGAGTCTCTTGGTTTATGAATTTAATGTGTCATTGCATTCATGTTCGATTGCTATTCCTCATTCTGTGTCCTTTCTATGCTAGTCGAATCTCATTTGAGGACGAATATTTCCAAGAGGACTATATTGTAAGACCCCATAAAAAGAATGAAATAGAGGAAAAACTCAAGAAAACTAGACTGGTCCAGAGTTTATGAGAGGGTCCACGAATCGTAAGAACTATTATGAGTTGTAGGACTGACTCGTAGAAGGGGAGGCTGAGGTTGAGAAGTTGGTTAAGTTAGGAAGAGGGATGATGAGTCATTTGTGACTTTTAGAGGTGAAGATGACTCATGGAAATGAGTCTTCATTGCAGTGAGAGTTCCTACACATGACAAATTCTCAGTACCCACTCTACGACTCAACTGGACGAGTCGCAGTGGAAATGAAGACTCATAAGAAAAAGTCGTAGAGAAATTTTAGAGACTCAGACCTCAGGGTTTGCTCATACCGTGCAAGACGAGTCCTTTCTACAGTCGTAGAAAGGTCTATGACTCATAAGGACCGTTCGTAGAGTCTGCCTGGCAAAATTTTAAGAAAGGTACAATAGTCCTTTCTCATATTTTATCAGCAAACTGTGGTCATTTTGGGACTAAATCTACCCTATCTAATGGCCCTAACCTTCCCCAAACCCCTCATTCTCACAATAAGTCTCAAACTCACAAAACCTTCCTCTCCCAAAGTTCCTCTCAAAGGTCTTCTTCATCAAAATTCTAGGGTTCCTCAAGAACAAGACTCCTCCACTTTCAAGGTCGAAATTCATCAAGATATATGGGTCTATATCCCTCAATTTTTTCACCCATGGAGCCCAAAACCCTTTCAAACTAAATCTTTGATTTCAGGAAAGAATTTCTTAGGGTTTACTTTACTTTTTACTTAATAGCATGAATCATGATTAAACCATTGATTATTGGTATATTTTGATAAAATATGATTTCAAATTCATGTATTGAAGGTTTATGAGTATTTTCTTTACTTAGTTCCTTACAGGTTCTTGAGATTCTTGATGGGTTGTTTTAAAGCATGATTTCAATTAAGGAATTTCATGGTGTTTATGCATGATTTTAAATACATACACATTGGAAAGTTGATTTGATTGAACCCACTTAGTCTCACTCTATTTTCATGATTGTATGATCTTAAAGTTATGGGCTCCAACTCAATTTCTATGAAAGCTAATGATTATGTTGTTATGGGAGTCTTTGAATGAATGAATGAATGTTGTTGTGAGGCCTCCTCACTAAAGTTAATGTATTATATATGCGATAAGGACAATTCTTTCATACTTGAATCACTAAAGGTTTGAAGGAGCTATGCTACTGAATGATGATTTGATGTCTAAAGTTATATGTATGTTTATGATACTATGAAATACTATTTTGTGGAATTTGACTTGGCACTGAATGAGGCTTGAGGTGGGGTTCGATAAGGGAATCCTAGTAGCAAACTCTTAAGTTATTAACTATGTGTCAACATAGGATTCCTTGTAGGTTAGGATAGTGGATCCACAGATGGCCATTAAATGTTAAGAAAATGAGTATTGACGGAGTTGTACCTTGGCAAGTAGTCTTCCCTCTTCCAATATGGGGGTTAAGTTAGATTCCATGTTATAAATCACATGGTCTTATTGTTGGTTGTTGTCATCTTCCCAAATGCTATCTACTTGATTACTCATGCATGCACTCATTTATGTACTTTACCTTATGAATTTGCTTAATGTTTTTTATTTTATTTCATGACAACATACTTATTACATTCAAAGTACTAATGCATATTATGTTATCTACATGTTATCACCATGTAGGGACTGGTGCTCCTCCTCGTTCTCCTCCACATGTCA
Organism: Solanum dulcamara; assembly: GCF_947179165.1. Lineage (NCBI taxonomy): Eukaryota > Viridiplantae > Streptophyta > Magnoliopsida > Solanales > Solanaceae > Solanum > Solanum dulcamara. The sequence goes on along the minus strand of NC_077237.1, from coordinate 41,612,289 downwards.
AGTTGAGACTTTTGCTTGAAAAATACTTGTGCTGAGTTCCCATGTTTTGGGAATAATATTCCTTTATCTTTCTAGCTTATGATACATGACCTTTAGACATTTATTATGATATTTCATTCTATTTTGATTGAGGGTGAGCTAGGGACTTATCTTATCCCCCGTCAAATCTAAAAGTTAGAGGTATTGTTGAACATATATATGTTGAAGTGTGACCATTTGGTTTTTATCTATGATGTTTCCCTCGTCCCTCTTTCCCTTTATTTTCCGCTTTTTGATTTATTGTCATTACCTATGAAAGGCTAAATGAATGATAATAGGCTTGGTTGAGATACCTACGAGTTCCTCATTTATCATGTCTCGTTTAGGCCCTAGGATTGGGTCGTGACATTTACTGCCTTGATTTTCTACGTAGCAACTCAAATACCATCACTAGAAATAATATTGCCTCAAAATGAGATGCGAGCCAAAACTCACACTTTGAAAACTTAGCGTACAACTCCATTTCCTTGAGAGTATGGAGGACTATTATGTGATAGTTGGCATGCTCCTTCTTACTTCTCGAATAGATTAGAATGTTGTTGATAAACACGATAACAAATATGTCCAAGTACTTATTGTACACTCTATTCATGAGGTCCATAAATGTTGCAGGAGCATTAGTCAATTCGAAGGACATAACTAGGAACTCATAATTCACAAACCTAGTTCTGAAGGATGTATTAAGGATGTCACTTTCTCTCACTTTCAATTGTTGATAGCTTTATCTGAAGTCTATCTTAGAGAATAAAGTGACACCCTGAAGATGGTCGAAAAAGTAATCATTCTCAAAAGAGCGTACTTATTCTTTGTGGTGACTTTGTTCAACTAACAGTTGTCAATACACATTCTCAAAGAACTATCTCTCTTTTGTATGAATAAGATAAGAACGCCCCAAGGTGAGATACTTGGTCTTCTGATTCCTTTATCTAGAGGATCTTTCAACTACTTTTTTATCTCTTTTGACTCTACGAGAATCATTATATATGGTAGAATAGAAATAGGTTGGGTATCAGGAAGAACATCTATTTTGAAGTCTATTGCAAAACCCCATATTATTCTAGCATAGACCATGTCCAAAAATTAGAGAAAGGTTCAGAACAATACTACCACTAGGGGCATGAGTGCCACCTACAACTCACAGACTATTCTATGAGTTGTAGGGATAACTCATAGACCCTTATTGGAACATAGAATTATTCTAAGGGTTGAAACATCTTACGAGTCCAAGTTGATGACCATCAAAGGGTCTACGACCCATAGAAGGGGTTTGTAGACCGAGTGATACAATTCCAGCAGCAAAGGAAATTTTACTCAAGTTCTATGATTGGGTCGTATGACCCGTAAGACCTTTACAAGCCATAGGAATTGTCTATAGACCCTAACCTATGAGAAGCCCCAGTAATCCACCTACAAGTTAGCAGAATAATCCATCGTTAGGACCACGACCAGTAGGAAGGGCTCGTAAATCAAACTTCAAAAACCAAAATAAGTTCCTAACCTCCTAAGAGCTTGGTTCCTATGACCTATAGTGGGTCTATGACCTGTAGAAGGGACCCGTAGACCTGCCCTTTCAAATTCCAATAAGATCTAAGATTAGACCTGAGCTTCTATGATTGGTCTTTGACGGCCCATAGAAGACTATATGGTCTATAAGAAGGGACCCATAGTGGCCCAGACCCAAATTAATGAGGGGTATTTCAGTCTTTTCTACACTTTTCCCAAACTAAACCAAGATGTTTTGGGACTAAAATCAGTTCATTTTCTCTCATTATTACTTAGAATATTTTGAGAGCAAGGATTGGGGAGAAAAATGAGAAGTTAGGGTTCAAGAGTTTCAAGCCAGAGTTTCAAGTTTTGCTTAGATAATTTTCGTTTCAGGTTTGTAAGGCTATCATAGCATTGGATTAAGTTCATTCACGCGCCCTACATCTAAATTCCATTGTTAGACTTGAAAGTTGAGTTGAGTTGAGTTTTAATTTCGAAAAAGTGAATTCTTGAGTATCTATAAAATTTCTTATTAAATTTTAGTATGTATATTTGATTTACTTTGATGAGCTGAGTTTTTGAGATTATGGATTCATGTTTGTATTCACATGAATCCTAGTTGAGTTATACATTAATTATTTATACACTTTTTTAAGTCAAACAATGATTAGTTTAATCATTTAATTAAGAAATAGTTTGAGCATGAGTTAAGCTAAGTTTGAAAAGTTTCTTAATTATTAGTTTGAACATGATTATTTTTAGTATAGATGAATAAGTATTATTATACTTTAACATCTATTTTGAGATTCAAGTTGAGAAGTTAACATATGTTTTTAAATGCATTATTGAAATGATATTTTAGATATCTTAAAAAGGAGTGATAAGTTAAAGTTTTGAGCTAAGTCCAAAAGAGACTAAAAGTGTTAATTGAGTAAACACATTCATATCAGATATGAGTAGAGTAAAGATATTTTTGGGAGTAGTATCGAGCATCGATTTGAGTAAGTATTTAGATAACTTCAACCCCATAAACTACGTTGTCAACATAGATAGGATCGTACCATTCATTCAGGTGACTACTCATAATCCAAAAAAAGGGATTTTTAGATGAATCCATAGTTCAGTTATTATCCTATACCCTGGCAAGGTATAGGATGGCTCTGGCAACGTGAGTAGAACGTTGTATTATCATGAGGCTCATAGTGATAGTTGTCAGTTAGTGAAACTCCTCAAAAGTAAAGTATTATATTTTCACATATTGAGTTACATGTACTATTCCATGTCTTTTAAAAATTGTTTTTGTCATATTGCATGCTTTATTGAGTTGGGCTATTATCAGAGTTGAGTATCTTGAATAAGTTTTCTTTCAGTAATTTTTACGTACCATACACTCTATGTACTGATTCTATTTGATACTGTATCTTTTTATAATACAGACACATGTGATAGAGATCCTCAATAGACGCCTTGTTGAAGATCAACTTTCTACTCAGCTTTGGTGGTACCTCTTTGCATTAAGAGGAGCTTTTGAGTCTTATTTTAATATTTACTTTTAGCCTATTACTTATCAAGTTGAGGTAGCCATGGGCCTATCCCGGTACCTATTTTAGAGTCAGTATTTTAGAGGTTTACTCTATGAAATCTCCTTCTAATTTATGTATTTCACAATTTCAGATCATGTTTTCCAAAAGAACGTTGAGCCAGAGGAATGGGATGACGAAGATATTTCATAACCATCCAAAATGTAGACCCAGAACCAAGATGAGCTGCTAATAATGAGAATGAGATAAAGAATGGGACTCGATAGGTTCCATTGTCTGCTCAGCCTGCTATGACTTTGAGGTGGAATTTAGGGTAGCTATATCTATGCTTACCCTGTTGATTGCTACGTAGTCTAGTTATCAAAGTAATACAGTGCCTAGATATAGTTCTCAATATCCATCTATGGCCAATTGAATTAGATACTTTTTGAGAATGAACCCACAAGTCTTCACCGGGTCCAAAGATGAGAAAGATCCTCAAAATTTTATTGATGACATGTGGAAGATATTAAAGACAATGCATGCCATCGAGATAGAGAGAGTTGAAATTTTCTCCTACCAGTTGAAGGATGTTGCTAATATCTAGTATAACCAGTGGAAGGGGAGTAGAGGTCAGGATGTTGAGCTTGCAGTCTAGGATAAGTTCAAAGGTGCATTCCTAGACCACTTATTTCCATGAGAGCTGATAAAGGCAAAGGTAGAGAAGCCTGTGAACTTGAAGCAGAAGGAGATGATTATCAAAAAGTATAGCCTCAAGTTTTCATTTAGCTATCCAGATATGCTCCAGATATGGTTCTTGATGTGAGATCCAAGATGAGGAAGTTTGTTTTAAGTTTGGGCAGACATGTGAAGGGAGTGTCAAGCAGCTTTATTAATCTTCGATATGGACACCTAAAGACTCGTGGTGTATGCTCACTAAGTTGAGGAGAATAAAAAGAATGATAAAGAGGAGCACTAGAGTAATATAGCTAAGTCCACAAGTAATATGCCAAACCATTAGAAAAGTGGAAGTGGCAATCGCTTTTTCTTTCGAAAGAGGTCTTCTTATTATGCACCATCTTCAGTGAGTGCACCTGCAACTAATAATAGGAATGATGAGAGGTCTCAAGGTAACCATAATTTCAGAGCTCAAGTCTCTCAGTCCCAAAGAAGTATAATCCAAAGTTTTTCACGCAAGCCGTATTGCAGTAACTGCAAGAGGCCTCATTTAGGAGAGTGTCTTATTGGCACCATTGGATGTTACAAGTGTGGACAGATGGTTCACTTTCTAAAAGATTTCCCCATGTGAAACCAAGGTAATGAGGGCAGGAGAGCCCAAACTTCTTCGGCATACAGCCAAATAGAGATAATCAGAGAGGGGCTACGTTAGGAGAAGGCAAAAGTCCAAATCATCTCTATGCTATGGATAATTGACATGACCAAGAGAACTCGCCTGATGTTATCATTAGTATTCTTTGAGTCTTTTCTCTCTATGTTTAAACATTACTTTATCTAGGTGTTTCTTTGTGTTTTGTGACTCCTTATGTAGCCATTATGTTTGGAATTCTTCCTGAACAACTATTAGAACCATTCAGTGTTTCTACTCCTATTGGTGAGTCTATTCTAGCTTACAGAGTCTATCGAGATTGTATAGTCTTTATCTATATCAAAGATACTTTTGTAGACTTAGTTGAGTTATACATGGTAAACTTTGATGTCATTATTTGCATGGATTGGATTTATTCTTGTTATGCCTCAGTTGATTGTAGAACCCGAATAGTCAAGTTTCAGTTTCTGAATGAGCCAGATATTTGAGTGGAAGGGTAGTCCAACTTTGTGTAAGGGTCGATTCATTTCATACCTTAAGTCTAGAAAATTAGTCTCTAAGGGTGTATCGACCACATTGTTCGAGTTAGAAATGATAGTATGGAGACATCATCCCTTTAGTCAGTTTCAGTCGTAAATGAGCTTCCTAGAGTATTTCTTGAGGATTTACCAGGAATCCCTCCTGATAGGTATATAGACTTTGGAATAGATGTTCTTTATGATACTCAACCTATCTCTATTTCTTCAAAGAGAATGTCTCCTACAGAATTAAAAGAGCTAAAGGATCATTTGAAATATCTTTTAGATAAGGGATTTATTAGGCCAAGTGTCTCACCTTAGGGCGTTTCTGTCCTATTCGTGCATAAGAAAGATGATTCCTTGAGAATGTTTATTGACTACCATCAATTGAAAAAGGTTACCATAAAGAATAAGTACCTCTTTTGAGAATTGATGGCATGTTCGACTGCTCTAGGGTGCCACTTATATTTCTAAGATAGACCTCAGATCGGGCTATCATCATTTGAAAGTGAGAGAATGTGACATTCTAAAGATAGCTTTTAGAACCGGATACGGTCACTTTGAGTTCCTAGTTATGTCATTTGATTTGAATAATGCTCCTAAAATATTTATGGAACTCATGAATAGAGTGTTCAAACAGTAATTGGACATGTTTTTTATCATGTTTATTGATGATATTCTGATCTATTCGAGAAGTGAGGAGGAACATGCCAACTATCTCAGAATTGTTCTCCAAACTCTAAAGAAAAAGGACTCGTATGCCATGTTTTCAAAGTGTGAGTTATTTCTTGCATCTGTGGCATTCTTAGGCCATATTATATTTGGTGATGGTATTCAGGTAGATTCGCAAAAGATTGAAGCTGTTAAAAACTGGCCCTGACTCATATCGTCGATTGATATAAGAAGTTTCTTGGGTTTGGTTGTTTACTATAAAAGGTTTGCTAAGGGATTTTCATCCATATCGTCTCTATTGACTAATTTGACTTAGAAGAAGACTAAGTTTCAATGGTCTGATGCTTATGAGAAGAGTTTGCAATAGCTGAAAACAAGATTGACCATTGTACGGGTTTTTTCTATGCCCGAGGGAACGAATGGTTTTGTTATTTATTGTGATGCTTCCAGAGTTGGACTGGGTTGTGTTTTCATAAAGAGAGGAAAGGTTATAGCTTACACATCCATAAAGCTTAAGATTCATGAGAGTAATTATTCAACTCCAGATCTAATGTTGGTAGCGGTAGTGTTTTCTCTCAAGATTTAGCGTCATTATCTCTATGGAGTGTGTTACACCCCATACTTTTGTACCTTAGAAGGTTCTTAAGCTTCTTAAGTATCTTGAAAGGTTCTTAAGTTTTTGGAAGGATTCTTAAGTTTCTTAAAGCTTCTCAAGCTTGTTAGAATTTACCATGGGATACAGATAGCCCATAATGCTATCAAATAACTCTAAGGAAGGGAGAATGTGACACCTCATGATAGGGAAGATTGGAAATAGCTTTGTAAGAATCTGGAAGAAGTTGGAGACTAAATAATAAGTTGTAGGACTCGACTTACTTATGTAAGCTACCAACTTAGAAATCTTACATACTTAAGCTACTTGAGTACATACAAAGCTTACGTAGAAAGGATTACAGAGGTTCATAAAGTAAGACGAGATTACGAACCCACAAGAAGGAAAAGAGAGTGACATATGGAAGCATGAGAGAGTACCATGTGGTAGCAAGGGAGAGTGCCATATGGCAGAAGATGGATCAAGGGGGTGGACCCCACCTTCCACATGCTAGCCTATGATAGGAGGAAGGGATGTGTTGGCCCAATGAGGGCTTGACACGTGTCACCACTTAGGGCTTGACATGTGTCACCACTTAGGAGTTTCTTGTGTCACCCCCTAAAGTAGACTATATATATATTTTATGACTCATTCTTATCTACAAGAAAGTCATTTATCTTCCTAGTTCAAGAGACTTCAAGAGAAAGAAAGAAGCGAAGAAAAATCTAGAACTAGAAAGAGAGTAGGTTCGGCCAAGGAGAAAGAAAGGTTAGCCTTCGATTTCATTCCGTGAATTAATTATCTAGGGTATATACCTATGTTATGAAGATGTTATTAATGTAAATTTATGGTTTGGAGAAGCACCAAAACGTTAGCAAGCTTCCACAAAGTTTTAGTTGCGCTAAAGGAACTTCTGAGGTAAGTTTTGGCGAGTTTGGCGAGTTTTGGGAAAGGTAAGGTTTTCCCTTTAAAATTGGAGTTTATGATGATGTTATAAGGTATATTACATGTCTTAAATAATGTTGGAAGTTGAAAAATTGCATGAGGATGCTTGACGTTAGAAACAAACTAAATTGAAGTCATCATATCTAAATTAAAGTTGCGTAGGGTGTTGTGATTATGAGATGCAGTTGTAGCTGGTGTGGTTGTGTGTTGCAAGGATGTAAAGGGTTCTAAAAAGAGTATGGGTTATGATGGTTGCATCCACATGACCCCCCATTTAGTATGGTTAAAGGTTTTATGAAATAAAGGTTAAAAACTCTATTTTGGTATCTTAGTTATGAGCTAGTTGTTTGGAGTTGTATTGGGTAATGTTGAAGTAATTTATTTATATATATGATGCTGGTTGTTGTTGTTGGTATGGTTTTTGATCTCGGGGATATTGAAGTTATAGGGGAGATGCTGCCTGATTTTTGGTAACTTTGGAACTAGTAACAAACTAGTCGAGGGTATTGGATAAGGAAATGATTCCTATGGGTACTTGGTTGTAGACTTGGAAATAGGAAAGCAAAAGGTCATTAACCTCAGTATTACTCTCATGTTATTAGGTCAAGGAGGTAAAGAGGCGAGATGGATTACAGTTAATCCACAAAAGATATGTGAAGCTTACCCTTTCTTTTCTTTTGGCATGTCTTAGCCTTAAGTTATATATATATATACGAAATTTGGTAGTCATTCCATTCATAAAGCATTGAGTAGGATTCAAGACCCTTGTTCACTTCTGAATGTTAGAACTCTTGCAATAAGTAGAGTCCTCGCTTTTCAAGTCTTATGTAGGATGATAAGTAGTACATATAAGGCTTACCTATTTCTCTCTTTGAAAGGGGCTTAAGGTAAGGGAAATGATGTCTGATATGAGTTTATAGATAATTCCATTTAGAGGTTCTGGATGTAATTCATGACTCGTAGTCACCTCTGAATACTAAGGGTCCTAAAGTAGTTAGATTACTACTCCCGAGCCACCTATATGTTGAATAGTAAGTGTAAATATAAGCTCCTATTCTGAAAGGCTCTGAGAGGATAAATGTCTCTGATTGTATAAGTTGTATCTCTGATTGCATAAGCTATATGTCTGATTGCATAAATTGTGTCTTTGATTGCATAAACTGTGTGGCATTATCTTGGTACACGTATGTGGTTCCTGAGGCCCTAATTAATAAAATCTCTAATAATATCTAAAGGGTACCTCGGAGAATTACTTTCCTAGTCTTCAAGTGATGGTTCACTTGACTGTTTCATTGAGTCTCAGGGGATGAACTAGTTGTATATGGTTTCTCACTACTCTACTCGTGCATACGGTAACCCTTCTTTCACCAAGTCCCAAGATGGGTCAGGAACATTATCATGCACAGCTTTATTACTCCTTCACCGAGTCCCGGGCTGGCTATATATATATATATGTATGTATGAAGTATACGATGATGAAATTCCATATACGATGAAGTTGAAGCATATGATAATGCCATATGTGATGAAGTTATTCACCGAGTCCCAGGCCAAATATATATATATGTGATGATATGATGAAATATAGATCGAGCCATACGTTCCTCGGTATTGTTTTAAATTATGGATCAGGCCGAATGTTTCTCGATATATTTTACTATGTGATAATGGCACTGAGTCCCATAAAGGGGCCGGGTGTGGTATGTTATGTACACTACTCTTTCACCGAGTCCCTCACTAAAGGGTCGGATACTTACGTAGGCATGCATATGAAAATATAGGGATACACTTGTGACCTCGAGCCCTATAGTGGACTGAATATACTATGATGACATATACAATAAGATTATACCGTATACAATGATATGATGCCATATACGATAACCTGATGAAATAATATACATGATGAGAGGGGATGATGATATGGTGATATGGTAATATGATGAAATAGTTATGATACCGAGTTCCTTAACGAGCCGGGCACAACGTCTGATGATATATATGACTACGTGTTCTAAGGTGGAGGTACATTAATTTCTTAATTGTTACACTTGTCCCTTGTATCCTTGTTTCAGTTATGGTCTCATCTATGATGTGTTATGTTTTACATACTCAGTGCATATATCGTATTGACCTCCTTTTGTTTGGAGGGGGAGGGGGGCTGCATTTTATGCCCGCAAGTACATATACTCACTTTAGAGATCCTCTAGCTTAGGACTCCCACTTAGCTATGTCGGAAGTGCTCCACTATTCCGAAGCCTAGCTTTTGGTGTTGATCGTATAATATATATAGTTATTTATTTAGGGGTACAGTGGGGCCCTGTCCTGCCATATGTCATTATTAATATTCTTAAAGGTCTGTAGACATGTAGGTGGGTTTTTTACGAGTTTGATTCAGTTGTGCCTATATGACATATTATAAATGTTATTATGTTAAGGCAGCCTTGTCGTCCCTTGCATGACATGGTGCAAATAAAATGGGCTATATGCAGACACATTTGCTATCACCCTCTGGATTCTTGTGTATAGTTCTTATAGTTGAGATTTATGTATACGGGGGTCCAGGTTGGACCCCAGTCATGGCCTACAGAGTTGGGTCATGACAGCATGTATGTAGATGTGCTCGCCAATCACAAGAGTTTGCAGTATCTGTTTAGTTAGATAGAGTTGAACCTGAAGAAATGAAGATGGCTTGAGTTGCCCAAGTATTATGACATGAGTATTCTCTACCATCCAGGTAAAGCTAATGTATTTTTGGATTCTCTTAGCAGGTTATCCATAGGTAGTACCACTAATATTGAGGAAGAGTAGAAGGAGTTTGCCAAAGAAGTGCATAGACTTGGACGTTTGGGAGTTTGTCTTACAGACTCTAATGAGAGAGGAGTTATTCTTTAGAATAGGGGGGAGTCCTCAATAGTTGTTGATGTGAAAAAGAATCAAGACCAAGACCCTATTCTACTTTAATTGAAGGAAGATGTTCATAAGCAAAAAGTGATGGCTTTTTCGAAAGGGGGAGATGGAGTATTAAAATATCAAGGAAGATTGTGTGTTTCGAGTGTTGATGACATTCGAGAAATAATTATGGTAGAAGCTCATAACTCTAGATATTCAATTCATCTGGGCTCTACAAAGATGTATCATGACTTGAGAGAAGTCTATTGGTGGAAAGGTATGAAAAGAGATATAGCAGAGTTTGTTTCCAACTGGCCGAATTGCCAACAAGTCAAGATTGAGCCTCAAAGGCCTAGTGGTGTATCTTAGAATATAGAGTTGTCATAATGGAAATGGGAGATGATTAATATGGACTTCATCACAGGTTACCTAGATCTCGCAAACAACAAGCCTCAATTTGGGTGATTGTGGATAGGATGACCAAATCAACCCACTTCTTGCCTATTAAGACTACGGATTCAGCTGAGGATTATTCAGGGTTGTACATTAGAGAGATATTCAGACTGCATGGAGTTCCCTTGTCTATCATCTCAGATAGAGGTACTCAATTTTGGAAGTCATTTCAGAAAAATTTGGGTTTAAAGGTGAATATTAGTACTACTTTCCTTCCTCAGATAGATAGTTAGGTAGCACACACAATTCAGACTCTTGAGGATATGTTGAGACCTTGCATCATTGAGTTCAAAGGTAATTAAGATGACCACTTGTCGCTTATTGAGTTTTTCTATAATAATTGTTTTCATTTGAGTATTCAATTGGTTGGTTTGAAATTGGTGAAGTAGAGTTGATATGGCCATACTGGGTTTATCAAGTTCTGGAGCAGGTGAAGCTCATTCAAGAGGGGTTGATAAATGCGCAAAGTCGTCAGAAATCTTACACTGACGTTAGAAGGAGAAACTTGGAGTTTGTGGTGAATGATTGGGTGTATCTAAAAGTTTCACCTATAAAAGGTGTTATGAGATTTGGAAAGAAAGGAAAGGTGAGTCCTCGATATATTGGTCCTTACCAAATTATCAAGAGAGTTGGCAATATCGCCTATGAGTTAGAGCTTCCACCAGAGTTGGATGTCGTCCCTCCAGTATTCCATAATTCCATGCTTTGGAAATTATTGGGAGATCCTTCACTCATTGTTCCTACAGAAAATGTTGGAGTGAAGGTAGCTTGTCCTATGAGGAGATTCCTGTCCAAATTCTTGATCATCGGGTTCGTAAGTTGAGGACCAAAGAGGTTGCTTCAGTTAAAGTTTTATGGAGAAATCTATTTGTTAAAGAGTCTACATGGGAATCCAGGAAAGATATGAAAGTCAATTACACACATCTATTCATTCCTCCTAGTATCAATGCTGAAGGTAATATTCCTATCCTTATCTCAGAGTTGGAACCTTCTTAAGTTTGAGCCTTTAAGTTCTTGCATTGAATTCCCTCCTTCATTAAATTCTTAGGTTGGTAATTATTCGAGGATGAATGATCCCAAGGGGGATAAATTGCAACACCCCATACTATTTTATCATAGACCAAGTCCAAAAATCAAACAAAAGTTAAGAAGAGCACTGCTAGTAGGGGTACAAGTGCCACCTATGACCCATACACTATTCTACGAGTAGTAGGGATGACTTGTAGACTCCCATTAAGACTTAGAATTATTCTAAACATTGAAACATCCTATGATCCCAAGATGATTACCCGTCAAAGGGTATACGACCCATAGAAGGGATTTGTTGACCTAGCGACACAATTCTAGTAGCTCAGGAAATTGTACCCGAGTTCTATGACGCATAAGACTTTGTACGATCCGTAGAAATGGTCCACAGACCCCACCCTCTGAGAAACCCCGATACTCTACCTATGAGTTAGAAATACAATCCATCGTTAGGACAAATGACCTGGAGGAAGGGCCCGTAAATCCAACTTTAGAAAGCCCGGTAAGTGCCTAGCTTCCTACGAGCTTGGTTCCTACAACCCATAGGTGGGACTCTATCACGACCCAAATCTGTAGGCCGTGACTGGGGTCCGACCTATACCCCCGTATACAAAATTATCAACTATAAGAATTATACACAAAAATCTAGAGGGTGCTAGCAAATTCATCTGTATATAGCCTCTTTCATTTGCATCATGTCATGCAAGGGCATATAAGCCGACAAGGCTTCTGTTGGGAAGGGGACGTTCCGAAACATAAGTTGCACTAGTATAGCTGAACCATATATGGCTGGATCACATTAACACACACCCACACATATGTCTACAGACCTCTAAGAATATTAATAGTAATATATGACAGGACAGGGCCCCGTCGTACCCTTGGATAAATACATAGATCACTAGATATTTACCCAAAAGGCTAGGCTCCAGGATAATAGAGCACTTCCAAAACAGCTGAGCAGAAAACCTAAGTTGGTGGATCTCCGAAATAAGTACCTAGACCTGCGGGCATGAAATGCAGCCCCCCAAAGAAACAGGGTCAGTACATATATGTACTGAGTATATAAAGCATAACATTTCATAAACGAAGTCATATCTGAAGTAGTGATCCAGGAAATAATATGATACTCAATAAGGCACTATACCTGTGTCCAACGAGATAAATTATGAACATCGTTATCATATATCTCACCCGGACCATTATGGGGCTCGAGGCCATAATCGTATATTATAGCTCAACACCACATCATCATATTATATCATTGCATACATATATCATACCCGACCCTTCATGGGACTCGGTGTCATCATATTATCATATACCATACTCGGCCCTTTATGGGACTCAGTGTCATTATATCATCATATACCATATTCGTCCCTTTATGGGACTCAGTTTCATCATATCATCATATATCGTACTCGGGCCTTTATGGGACTTGGGGTCATAATCATCACATACCGTACCTGGCCCTTTATGGGACTCGATGTCATAATCATCATATACCATACCTGGCCCTTTATGGGATTCGATGTCATAATCATCCTATTATCATCTGAGACTTAATAAAACAATCATACTGGACTATCCTTTGAGGTTCAGAATGGTACTTATCCTAAGTGCCCTCTAAGTGTCATTAGGGGTCGTATCAACTAGAGTCTTAGGAATCATTGGCATTTATCAAGTAATGCCAAAAGACTTAAGAAATCAGAGGCATTGGTCATCATAGAGTCCTTAGGAATAGGAGCTTATCAAAGTAAGGGCATGAGTCACTATAGCATCTGTGAGCATATGAACTTCCACACGCTAATTCCTATTTTACGTATAGAAGACTCGAGGGTAGTAGCTAAACTACCATAAGAGCATTAACATCAGAAAATGAGTAAGAGACAAGAATCCTATTCAGAACTTAAGAATGATATTACCCCAGCTTGTATACATATCACTTACTTTTAGGATATGCCAAACGAGAAGAGAGGATAGTTTATGTACTTACTACTTTCCATCACATAGAAGGCTTGAGAGCCGCAGCTTTATTATTATGGAAGTTCTAACATAAGGAAGTTAGTAAGACTCATAAATATTGATTGGAGCTTTATGATGGGATACTCTCCAAAGCTTGCATCATGTGATACTTATGTAAAGACATGCCAAAATAAGACAGAGGATCTGGTGTCTAAGGTGTCTAGGATTTCTCCCAAAAGATGCAGCGGAACTATGGCAATTAGGATCTCAAGACACAACAACATAGGCTTTACATACTTATGCCAATGACAAGTCAAGAGAAAGAATAAGCTTTACATACTTATGCCAACTACATGCCAAGAGAAATAATAAGATTTACATAATTATGCCAATGATATGCCAAGAGAAAGAATGAGTTTTACATACCTCTTACGATTACTCTTAATACATTCACCTCGTCATCTATTGAACCTATTTAACATGAAAGTAATACTAAGGTTAATGACCTTTCACTTTCAAATTTCCAACCCTACAACCAAGTACCCATAGGAACCATTTCCCTATCCAATACCCTCGACTAGTTTGTTACTAGTTCTGAAGTTACTGAAAATCGGGCAGCAATTATCATATAAATTTAACATCCTCGAGATTTCAACTCAGCCACCATTTCAACAAACATACCAACAACAACAACAACCAGCATATACACAAGTAAATTACTTCAACATTACACAATACAAACTCCAAACAACTCGCCCAAAGCTACGATATCAAAATAGAGTTTTTAATCTTTATTTCACAAAACCTTTAACAATACGAAACGGAGGGCCATATGGATGCAACCAGAAGTACCCACACCCCTTTTATAAAACTTTCCATCCCTGAAACACTCCATCCAATCATCTAAAACCACAGCACCACAATCGCAACACACTACTCGACTTCAATTTAATTATGACGACTTCAATTTAGCTTGTTCCTAACATCAACCATCCTTATGCAATTTTTACACTTCCAACCTTGTTTAAGACATTTAATATACCACATAAAAACATCATAAACTCCAATTAGAAAGTTAAAACCTTACCTTATCCGAAACTCTCCAAATGTCGCCTCGGAAGCTCTCCTAGCATGGCTAGAACTTTGGGGCTGTTTGCTAATGTTTTGGTGCTGCTCAAAACCATAAATTTTCATTACTAACACTTTCATAACATCTTGTTATACCCTATATAATTAATTCATGGAATAAAATCGGAGAACTTACCTTTTTGGCTCCAAATCCGTGGCTCTCTTTCTCAAGTTTAATGTTCCTCTTCTCTCTTTATCTTTCTAGACTTTTCTTCTCTTTTCCTTTGCCTAGATATTTTTGTGGAAGAATGAATTTTTGTTTGGAGATAAGGATGACTTATAATATATATATATATATATATATATATATATATATATATATATATATATATATATATATATATGCCACCTTATAGGGGAGTAACACGTGTCAACCCTTAAGTGGTGACATGTGTGAAGCCCTTATTGGCCCAACGCACCATGCCTTCCAACCACAGGCTGCCACATGAAAGGTGGGGTCCACCACCCTTGCTCCATATATTGCCACATGGCACTCTCTCATGCTGCCATGTGTCACTCTTTCATGCTGCCATGTGGCACTCTTTTTCCCCCTCATGGGTTCGTAATCTCGTCTTACTTTACGAACCTATGTAATCATTGCAAAGTAAGCTTGGTATTCACTCAAGTAACTTAAGTATGTAATATTTCCAAGTTGGTATCTTACGTAAATAAGTCGAGTCCTATGACTCATTATTTGGTCTTAAACTTCTTCTGAATTCTTACAATGCTATTTCCAATCTTCCCTATCATGAGGTATCACATTCTCCCTTCCTTAGAGTTGTTTGATAGCGTTATGGACTATCCGGCTCCCATGGTAACTCCTAAGAAGCTTGAGAAGCTTTAAGAAGCTTAAGAATCTTAATAACTTTTCAAGTTACAAAAGTACGGGGTGTAACAGATTCGTACACCCAACCTTTCAAATTAGTGAGCTACAAAATTGTACTTGAGTTTCTATGCCCCGTAGATGTCATGACCTAAGCCTAGGGCTTAGACGTAACATGGCAAATGAGGAACCCAAAAATACCTCAAATAAGCCTCTTAGCATTCTTTTAATGTCATGACCCGACCTAGGGCGTACTCATAATACAGCGATCAAAACCCTGAAGGGCTCCAAACAAGCCTCTTGTACATATCATAATCATACACAAGGTAAAATAAAAGTGGAAATATCATAAGAGAGTCTAAATTATGAATAGAAATTTAAAAATGTCACATAATAACATAAACTCGAAATATTTGTCCAACTAGATGCCTCTACTCATGAACATGGGCGGGGACTAAGACATGTCCCTATCTCACCCTCAATATGAAACATAAAAAAAGTCATTGAAACAATAACCAACTCGATGAATATTCCCCGATAGATAAGGACTCACCATAAACACCGCCGATAGGAAGGCTTAATTAGCCACGTAGAGGATATGATCTCCAACCTCAACGCCTACATTATGAGATAATGTAGGTAAAAAAGTATGCATTAGTACGTTGGAATGTACTAAGTATGTATGCAATGCATAGAAAACCATGTTTGCAAAAATGACCAATTTAAATAGCATGGTAGGAGAAATAGTAAATATCATAAGTAGTCTTTAAGAAGGATCAATGAATAATAAATCATAAGAGTATCCTATTAAGTAAAAGATAGGATTAGTAATTTAAAACATAAAAAGGACCATACATATGTGGGATAGGAACTATAACCGACAATAAGACCATGCGAGCTATAACATGGAATCTCAATGTTGCCCCTACATCGGAGGAAAGGGGAATCTACTTGCCAAGATAGACTCTACCCCTCTAGGAAGTTCATTCATATTCTATATCTAGATCCACTAGCTAGGCCAAAAAAGGCAATCCTACGGTGGCACGAGTTATGAGACAAGGACTTTATATAAAGACCCCGTATTTTGATCCCCCACCTCAAGTTCATATTCGGTGCTAAGTCAAATTCCACAAAATACATACATAGCATAGCAATCATAATTTCATATATCATAGTCATTATCATAGGTTTGAAATAATAGAGTAGCTCATTTTCATAACATGGGTGAAATGCGGTTATTGTCCTTCCACATTACAAAGCATACATACATAAACATATCATAATTGAAATACATAATCATAATTTATACTTTAAAAATTCCTGACCATAGCTTGTACTTGAAATTAGGGTAAGACATGAATGCAAGATCAATTGATTTGAAAATCATGAAATTGACTTGAAAACATGCATGATCATAAACTTTATATCAACCCATACATAATTCATATAGATAATATCATTTGGAAGTATAATTGAAAATACTCATATTTTACATCATGAACCCTAAAAATCAAAATAGGAGTATTCATAGAAAAATTCTTCAATTTAATGCAATAACCATCAATTTATATCAAAATAGACTCATGATCATACTTCGGATCATAACTCATGCAATAGGAGTAGATATCATAAAACCAATAAAATACCATACTTTAATTTGATAGAAAACTTGAGAAATTGATTGGGATTCATGGATGAAAGAATCCATGGATCAATACCCACATACCTTAAGTGAGAACACCAATTAATTTGGAAGAACTTGAGAGTTTTGATGGAGAGATTGAGTGAATTTACTTGAAGTCTTCAATGGAGTCCTTGAGAGTCTTTTGTAGAGAGAGAAATATTTCAGTAGGTGAATTGTAGAAGAATGAATAGAATTAGAGTTTAGATTAATTTATAAAGTTGAATTAGGTCCTAAAAATATCTAGGTTCATTAGCTAACAATTTGGGGAAATTTTAAAATGCCCTTACTAACAATCCAACTCGGCCAGAAAATCATTGCCAGATCCGCAGGCGGACCTTTCTGTTTTGTGCAGTTTATTGAGAAATATATCTTTCGATCTACGGGTCCGAAATATCCACCAAAACTATTTTCCTATAGGTTTTGACCCCCTGATCGATATTCTGAACTCGGATTTTCCAAAAAGATTAAGGATCATTACATGAGCGGCCTAATCTCAAGGCATTCTTAAGGTACTTGTGAGCATTCTTGAGTGATTTTACATTTAAACTTTCACAGGTAATGACATTAAATAATCAAGCAGAAATTATAATAGTAAATATTCAACTTACATATGTCCAACAAAACCTCTAACTTTTAAATTTAACTAGGCTAAGACAAGTCCCTAACTAACCCTCAATCATAATAAAAAAATTGCCATAGTAAGTGTCTAAAGATCTTAACATATAATAAGCTAGATATATAAAGGAGTATTGTTCCCGGAATATGAGAACTCACCAAAAGTTGTATTCACTGCATGGTAATATCATGTAGGCAAAAAAGTATGCGTTAGTATTTTAAATGTACTAAGTATGTAGGCATGCATGAACATTAAGGAAACATTAAAACATTTATGTAATATAAAACATAATGCAATACACGCATAATCAATCGTATAGATATTCTTTAAAATATTCATTTTGTGGGAAGATGACTATAACCAACATTTAAGACCATGCGAGCTATTACATGGAATCCAACATAACCCCCTATGTTGGCCATGGAGACTACAGAATAGTTTAATACTTCAAAATAGTCATAGCATATAGCTTGAGAATTCAAAACACCAGATTCGGTGGAATAGATCATTAAAACTTTTAGTGATTCAAATATGCAAGAATTGTCCTTATAGCATAAAGAATACATCATTCATAGCATTTCATCATTATTTTATTTTATAAGACTCACTTTTGATCATATATATTTCTTTAATAAATATTTATTTAAAGTCAAAGCTTTCAAGTCAAACTTCATTGAAATTATAGTAAAACTAGGTGGGTTTAATCAGTTAAACTTTCAAACATGTATGTAAATAAATTTATGCATAAATACTTTGAAATTCATTAATTAAAAATTATGCTTTAAACAACCCACCATGAATTTCAAGAACCTTTAGAGAGATAAATAGAGAAATTACTTGCAAATAATTAATTCATACATATTTTTCATCAAAATAGACCAATAATTATTAGTTTAACCATGATTCATGCTATTAAGTAGAAATAAGAATTACCCATAAGAAAATATTACTTGAAATCAAGAAAAAGTGTTTTGGACTACATAATACCTTAGGCTTGAGTAAGGGAAAAAGATGAGGGTATCGCTTAATCATATCCTCTTCCACTTTCCATGTAGCACTTTCTACTTGTTGATTCCACCAAAGGACTTTAACATATGCAACTTCTTTGTTCCTCAATTTCTTAACTTGTCGGTCCAAAATTTTAATCGGAACTTCTTCATAGGTCAAGTTTTCTTCAACATTCACTACTTCCAAAGGCACAATGGAATTCGGATCACCTACATACTTCCTCAACATAGACACATAGAATACTGGATGAATCAAGGCTAACTCCAATGACAAATCACGTTCCTAGGCCACCTTACAAAAAAGACTTAGGGCCCTATACCTTTAGACGAAATTCTATTACAAGAGTACTACTCCTTACTACCACATCCAACAAACCATGAAACCTAATAAAGAAACACCCAATACATCATACATTCACCTACATGCCATAAATACCACATTCAATCCTAGTTATATAACCATTCTAATACACTCATTTGAAAGTCTTAACAAGAAGTCATCAATAGCCTACTACAATCACTCACGCATTTATAACCACGCATTCAATTCTATTATTTTAACCATTTTATGGCTCCCTTGAAGTTAACATCACTTATGAATGTTCATGCCTACCTTAGCATCTCTAAATCAAAATTTGCATTAACTCATACCAAGGGCACACCAATATACTCTTACCTATCTAATGCATGCAACAAGATCCATCTAACTCTTTTTCCATGTCTATAGCCTTAAGTGGAATAAGCATGCCACCTTCATCACTATATGGAATACCCATTCTCTCTCTATCTATCAGGACTCATCTAATATCATTAACAGTGGAACACACAACCGACCTTGATAATTAGTTAATCCATCTACCCCTTATGAGAGAATTTCAATCTTCTTATCAACCACCAATTACTTTAATTTAACTGTGGTTGGACCCATGCCTTGTCTTACTTTTACATCTGCTACCAATGATGATTCTGAACCATTTTGAATAAAAATACCAACCTTATTAATAGCAATCCCCCTTTGGATTGGAATTCTTCTTGAAGGCATCTTCTAAAAATCGCAAAGAACAATTGTTAGGGGGAAAAGACCTAGAGTATGCTCTATAGCACGACATGGATCATGAAAGAAGGAAAACTTTCCTAAATGCCTCATATTATCTTATTCATAATTGTGGCATGCTTCACAATCATGAACAAGATCCTATTCGATGTGATATATAGACTCTGAGAACTATTCAAAACCTCAGGCTCTGATACCAAGTTTGTCATGACCCAAGTCTAGGTCCTAGACGTGAAATGGCGAATGAGGAACCCAAAAGTACCTCAAACAAGCCTTTTAGTATTCTTTTAGCCTTTCATAGGGAATGACAATAAATAAATAAATAAGCGAAAATCATAATAGTAAATCTTCAACATATATATGTCCAACAATACCTCTAACTTTTAGATTTAACGGGGCTAAGACAAGTCTCTAGATCACCCTCAATCATAATAGAAAGAAATGTCATAGTAAGTGTCTAAATATCTCAATATATCATAAGATAGAAAGATAAAAGAGTATTATTCTCAGAACATGGGAACTAACCAAAAGTAGCTTTCAAATAAAATCTCAACTAGTCACAGGGAGGCGAACGAGGAGGAGCACTGGTCCCTACATGGAGATATCATGTAGGAAAAAGAGTATGCATTAGTACTTTGAATGTACTAAGTATGTAGGCATGCATGGACATTAAGGAAATATTAAAATATTTATGTAGTATAAAACATAATACAATGCATGCACAATCAATCATATAGATATCCTTTAAAATATTCCTTTTGTGGGAAGATAACCATAACCGACTTTTAAGACCATGCGAGGTATTACATGGAATCCAACATAACCCCCTACATTGGCCGGGGAGACTACTCGTCGGATAGAAATCCATCAACTTCATTCATTTCTTTAACTTTAACTTTAACTTTAAGGGCTTTCATGGATCCATTAGCTTAAGCCTACAAGGGGTCCTATGTTGGCACATAGTTCATAAGACAAGGGGTTGATACTAGGATTTCCTTACCGAATCCCACCTCAATGCCCTATTCGGTGCTAAGTCAATCCCACAGAATAGTTTAATATTTCAAAATAGTCATAGCACATAACTAGAGAATTCAAAACATCACATTCGATGGAATAACTCATTAAAACCTTTAGTGATTTAAATATGCAAAAATTATCCTTATAGCATAAAAAATCCATCATTCGTAGCATTTCATCATTCTTTTATTTCATAAGACTCCCTTTTGATCATAGACATTGCTTTAATAAATATTTATTTGAAGTCAATGCTTTCAAGTCAAACTTCATTGAAAATATAGTAAAACTAAGTGGGTTTAAATCAGTTAAACTTTCAAACGTGTATGTAAATGAAATTATGCATAAATACTTTGAAATTAATTAATTAATAATTATGCTTTAAACAAACCACCATGAATTTCAAGAACCTTTAAAGAGAGAAATAGAGAAATTACTTGCAAACCATCAATTCATACATATTTTGCATCAAAGTAGATCAATAATCATTAGTTTAACCATGATTCATGCTATTATATAGAAATAAGAATTACCCATAAGAAAATATTACTTGAAATCAAGAGAAAGAGTTTTGGATTACATGGGTAGAAGAACTCATTATAAACACACATATACCTTAGAGTAAAGATTAAGAAAATAAATATAATTTATCATATAATCAAAATACTTTAGATATGAGAGTGGAAGAAATTCTCTAATTGAGGCCTTACATACCTGAAATTCAAAATTTTACACAGAATCGAATGACTTAATGAACACTTTTGAATACTAGCATTTTCTTCTTGACGGAGCATTTTGTGTACTACCCGGATTATATGAATCACCAAAATAGTATTTCTACACTATTAAGAACTAAAACTATATTTTAAGAATGAGTACAAAAGTGTATAGAGATAAGAGTTGCTTGAGAAAGATTGATGAACAAAATGATGAAATAAGGTAGATATTTATAGGGATGAAGGAGGGACCTAACAATAATTAAAATAATTATAAATAAAAATCTAAAAATTTAATGAAAGATTGTGATGTCATGGCTGATGTCAAATGGAGGACTATTGACGTCATGGGTGATGTCAAATGGATCTAGATCTTTCCATGGTTGGTGAGATGAACCTTCTTTTAACGGAATACCCTTTATCGGAGTTGTGTTTGAACAAGATAGCTTCCTCATTAGATTTTGTGTCTTCATATGAATTGTTGCTCTAGAATTTTACTTTCATGTCATTCAAGAATCAACCGATTTGGAGCATCCTATAGTGGGATATGAATTTTCTTCTATAAACATTCTATTTCATCACAGAACCATATCTTACAAAAAATAATTTATTTGACCTACTTAACCTCCAAAACTTAAAATATGATCACAAAAGTTGTAGGTAATGATGTTGGGGTTATTTAGAAATTTGAATAACCTAATTTGGACCAATCTATGAAAAGTTATTCTCAAAATATGGAAGTTTTATTATTTTCATCGAGAATTGAAACACCATATACAACGTTTTTAGAGGGTGTTACAGTAGAAGACTTTATGGTCCATATGGACCCGTAGCGACCCAGACCCAAATTAATGAGGGGCATTCCAGTATTTTCTCTACTTTTCCCAAACTAAACCAAGACGTTTTAGGACTAAAATCAGTCCCTTATCAGTACCCAACATGCCTTTTCTCTCATTATTACTTAGAATATTTTGAGAGCAATGAGTGGGGAGAAAGAGGAGAAGCTAGGGTTCAAGAGTTTCAAGTTTCACTTAAATATCTCCATTCTAAGTATGTAAGTCTATTCATAGTGTTGTATTGAGTTCGTCAATGTGCCCTACATCTAAATTCCATCAGTTAGAGTTGCAAGTTAAGTTGAGTTGAGCTTCAATCCTGATAAACAAAATTCTTGAGTATCTATATAATTTCTTATTGAATTCTAGTATGTATATTTGATTATACTTTGATGAGTTGATCTTTTGAGATTATGGATTCATGTTTGCATTCATACATGAACCCTAGTTAAGTTATGCATTAATTATTTATGCACTATTTTAAGAACTATTTTAAGTCAACGAATGATAATTTTCATCATTTAGTTAAGAAAGAGTTTGAGCATTAGTTAAGATAGTTTGAGAAGTCTCTTAATTATTACTTTGAGCATGAGTATTTTGAGTACAAATGAATTGAGTATTATTATACTTAAACATCTAGTTTAAGATTCAAGTTGAGAAGTTACAATATGCTTTTAAATGAATTATTCAGATGATGTTTTATATATCTTAAAGAGAAGAGATACATTGAGAAAATTTGAATTTTGAGCTAAGTCCAAAAGTGTCACGACCCGACCTAGGTTCTAGTCGTAACACGACAATCGAAACCCTGAAGGGCTCCAACCAATTCTCTTGTACATATCATAAGTATACATAAGGTAAAATATAAAAGCGGAAACATCATAAGAGAGTCTAAAACATGAATAAAAATCTAAAAATATTTTATGACACATAGACTCAAACATATATCCAACTAGATGCCTCTAAACATGAGTATGGGCAGGGGCTAAGACATGTCCTTAGCTCACCCTCAATACACAACATAAGAAAAAGTCTTTTGACAGAAAAATAATAAGTAACTTGAAACTAGTCCCCGGTCAATGAGGACTTACCACAACACCTTTGAATAGGAATGCCTACTAGTTACGTGGACGATTAGGATCTTCAACCTCAACTCCTATATTATGAGACAATATAGACAAAAATTATGCATTAGTATGTTGGAATGTACTAAGTATGAGGGCGTGACATGCAACGTAAATCATGGAATATAAAGGTCAAGTAAAACACATGATAAAATGGAATATGTAAAGTCATGAGAAAATCATATTGACCAAAGTATTCAAAAACATAAATTCAATTCATAACATACTTAAGAAATCATACATATGTAGGATAGGAACTATAACCGATAATAAGACCAAACGAGCTATAACATGGAATCTGATGATAACCACATCGAGAAAGAGGAGGCTATTTTGCCAAGGTAAACTCCTAATCATGAATATGTGCTATTTGTGGATCCACTAGCTAGGCCATAAAGACAATCTATGGTGGCACGTAGTTATGGGACATGAGGTTGCTACTAAGGCTTTTGGTAGGTCCCCCACCTCAAGTCCACTCTGTGCTAAGTCAAATCCCACGGAATACATACATAACATAAGATCATAATTTCATATATCATAGTCATGATCATAGGTTTGAAATCATAGAGTAGCTCATTTTCATAACATACTTGTAATATGAGAATTGTCCTTTCATCATTACAATCATTTTTACACAATTCATATCAATAGGCCTTAGGTCACCACAGAGGAACCTAAGTCACCTTACTTCATAACTTGCATGAAATTCATACCTTGAAACATACTTAGAATTCATGATCATCATGGAAACACATAGTCATAATTCATACTTTGAAAATTCAAGACCATAGCTTGAATCTCGAATATAGGGTATGACTATAATGCATGTTCAATTGACTTGAAAATCATAAAATTTACTTGAAAACATGCATAATCATAAACTTTATATCAGCCCATACATAATTCATATAGATAACATCCTTTAGAAGTATGAATCAAAATTTTATAATTTACATCATGAACCCTAGAAATCAAACTAGCAGAATTCATGGAAAAACTCTTCAATTTAATTCGATAACCCTCAGTTTATATCAAAATAGTCTCATGATCATACTTTAAATCAAAATTCATGCAATTGGAATAGAGATCACAAAACCCATAAAATACCATACTTTAATTTGATAAAAAAATCATGAGAAATTAATTGGGCTACATGGATGAAAGGATCCATGAATTAATACCCACATACCTTGAGTGAAAAAACCAATTAATTTGGAAGAGCTTGAGAATTTTGATGGAAAAATTGAGTGAATTTGCTCGAAGTCTTCAATGGAAACCCTTGAGAGCCTTTTTGTAGAGAGAGTAATATTTGATAGATAAATTGTAAAAGAATGAATAAAATTAGAGGTTTAGGTTAACTTATAGAGTTGAATTAAGTCCTAAAAACGTCTAGGTTCATTAACTAATAATTTGGAAAAAGTCTAAAACGCCCTTAAAAAAACTCAATTCGGTTGGAAGACCTTTCCAGGTCCGCGACGCGGTCCTGTCGCAGACCACTCGGCCTAAAAACTGTCCCCAGGTCCACTATGCGGTCCTGTCATGGACCACACTATTTTGTGGATTCTTCAAAAATCTTTCTTCTGTTCTACGAGTACTAAAAATCCACCAAGACCATTTTCTCGCAGGTTTTGACCCCTTAATCGATATTTCGAACTCGAATTTTCCAAAAAGATTAAGGATAATGTGTTACATGAGCAGCCTATTTCCAAGGCATTCTTAAGGTGTTTTGTAGGCGTTTTTTGAGGGATGTTACAAAAAGAGACTAAAAGAGTTATTTGAGATATACTCACATCAGATATGAGCAGTGTAAATATATTTTTAGGAGTAGTATCGAGCACCAATTTGGGCACGAGTTTAGATAACACCGATTTGGATATGAGTTTAGATAAGTCCAACTCCATGACCTATACTGCCAGCATATATAGGATCGTACCATTCATTTGGGTGACTCCTCATAGTCTCAAAAGATGGCGTTTTAGATGGATCCATAGTTTAGTTATTGTCCTATACCCTGGCAAGATATAAGATAGGTATGGAAATATGGGCAGAACGATGTACCATCACGAGACTCATAGTGATAGTTGCTGGTTAGAGAAACTCTCTAAGAAGTAAAGTATTATATTTTCACATACCGAGTTATATTTCCTATTTCATGTCTTTTAAAGCATTACTTTTGTCATACTTCATGCTTTATTGAGTTGAGTAATTTTCAGAGTTGAGTTCCTTGAGTTGAGTATATTAATTAAGTTTTTTTATCCATTTTTACATACCGTACATTCCATGTACTGACGCCATTTGATTCTGCATATTTATATAATGCAGACACAGGTGATAGAGATCCTCAACAGGCACACCGTTGAAGATCAACTTTCTACTCAGATTTAGTGAGACCTCTTTGCATTCATTGGAGCTCTTAAGTATTATTTCAGTATTACTTTTATCCCTTTCTTTATTAGGTTGAGTTAGACGTGGGCCTGTCCTAGTACCTATTTTAGAGTTAGTAATTTAGAAGATATAGACTAGTCAAATAATGTTCAGTCTATTCATTTGAGTATATTTTGAAAATATTGAGTCATATATATATATATATATATATATATACACAGAGACACTTCAGCTTTGAGTTTTAAATTGAGATTATTAAGATACCATATTTTATTATGCTCATCTAAGTGTTACTTTATAAGTTAATTCTTTTACTTAGTGAGTCAGCCAGGCGAAGGGTTTACTTGGAGACCAATAATGATTTCTGAGTGTTGACCATGTCTAGGATAAAGACTCGGGGTGTGACATCTATCTCCCTATCTGAAGAGACTCTATGTAAATCTTCAAGAATTACTTCAAGTTCCTCATTCACTACAGGAACTGACTGAAGGGATGATGTCTCTACTCTATAATCTCGAACTCGAAAAATGTGGTAGATACACCCCTTGGAGACTAACTTTTTGGCCTTAAAGTATGAAATGAATCAACTGTTAGGCAAAGCTGGACTACCCTTCCACTTAATAATTATCTCATTAGGAAACTTAAACTTGACTACTTGTCATGACCTGACCTAGGGTCTAGTCGTAACACAGCGATCGAAACATCGAAGAGCTCCAACTAAGCCTCTTGTACATATCATAAGCATACATAAGGTAAAGTACAAGCGGAAAACATCGTAAGAGAGTCTAAACTATGAATAGTAAGTGAAGAATGTCACATGACAACATGGACTCAAAACATTTGTCCAACTAGATGCCTTACACATGAGTATGGGCGGGGACTAAGACAAGTCCCTAGCTCACCCTCAATATTAAACATAACAAAAGTCTTTGAAATAATAACCAACTCGATGACTAGTCCCCGATAGATAAGGACTCACCATAAACACCTCCGGATAAAAAGCCTACTAGCTACGTAAATGAGTATGATCTTCAACCGCAACCCCTATATTATGAGATAATATAGGCAAAAAGTATGCATAAGTACGTTAGAATGTACTAAGTATGAGGGCGTGACATGCAACATAAATCATGGAATGCAATGGTCAAGTAAATCACATGGTAAGATGAGATAATTAAAGTCATGCGAAAAATCATATTGATCAAAGCATTTAAAAAGCATAATTTAAAATCATAGCATACATAAAAGATTAGACATATGTGGGATAGAAACCATAACCGACAATAAGACCATGCGAGCTATGACATAGAATCCCAATGTTGACCCTATATCGGAGGAAAGGGGGAGACTACTTGTCAAGGTAAACTCCTATATGCCTAAGTAGATCTACTAAGCGGTTATGTGAATTGGGTACTCACTCCTAGTTCTTAGACTCAGATACTCACCTCCAAGCCTTGATATTTTGGGTACTCACCTCTTACAGATTTGGGTATTCACCTCTAATCCTTTTGTTTCTACGGTGGCACATAGTTCAAGATACATGAGGTTGCTACTAGGACTTTTGGTAGCCCCCCCACCTCACGTCCATTCAATGCTAAGTCAAATCCCATGAAATACATGAATAGCATAGAAATCATAATTGCATATATCATAGTCATGATCATAGGTTTGAAATCATAGAGTAGCTCATTTTCATAAAATACTTGAAATGTGAGAATTGTCCTTTCATCATTACAATCATATTTGCATAATTCATATCGTTAGGCCTTAGGTCACCACATAGGGCCCTAAGTCACCTTTTAGGCCTTAGGTCACCATATAGGACCCTAAGTCACCTTACTTTATCTTGCATGAAATTCATACCTTGAACTTAGAGTAAAACTCAATTGCATAATCAATTGACTTTGAAAATCATGTAATTCACTTGAAAACATGCATGATCATAAACTTTATATCATCCCATACATAATTCATATAGATAATATCCTTTGGAAGTATAATTGAAAATACTCATATTTTACATCATGAACCCTAGAAATCAAAATAGGAGTATTCATAGAAAAACTCTTCAATTTAATGCAATAACAATTAATTTATATCAAAATAGACTCATGATCATAATTTGAATCAAAATTCATGCAATAGGAGTAGAGATCATAAAATCCATAAAATATCAAACTTTAATTTGATAGAAAAACCTTGAGAAATTGATTGGGCTTCATGGATGAAAGAATCCATGAATCAATACCCACATACCTTAAGTGAGAACACCAATTAATTTTGAAGAACTTGAGAGTTTTGATGGAGAGCTTGAGTGAATTTACTTGAAGTCTACAATGGAGTCTTTGAAAGTCTTTTGTAGAAAAAAATATTTGAGTAGGTGAATTGTAGAAGAATGAATAGAATTAGAGGTTTAGGTTAATTTATAGAGTTGAATTAGGTCCTGAAAACGTCTAGGTTCATTAGCTAACAATTTGGAAAAAGTCTAAAATGCCCTTACTAAAAACTAATTTCGGCCATGAAAAATCATCGCCAGGCCCGCGTGTGGAGGCGATCAAGTCCGCGATGCGGACTTATCGCACATCTTACTGTTTTGCGCAATTCCTTCAAAAATCTATCTTTCAATATACGGGTCCTAAAAATACACCAAAACTATTTTCCCACAGGTTTTGACCCCCTGATAGATATTCCGAACTCAGATTTTCCAAAAAAATTAAGGATGATGCATTACTTGAATGGCCTATTCCCAAGGCATTCTCAAGGCATTTATGAGCATTTTGAGGATGTTGCACTACTCTTGTTCTACAATCAACTGAGGCATAACAAGCATAAAGCCAGTCCATGCCAAAAATGACATTAAAGTCAATCATATCTAACTCAACTAAGTTTGCAGAAGTATACTTATGTTAGATAGAGAGTGTACAATTTCAATAGACTCTCTTAGCTAGAATAGACTCACCAATAGGAGTAGAAATACTAAGCAGTTCTAAGAGTCGTTCAGGAAAGATCACAAACTTAACGGCTACATAAAATGTCACAAAAGACAAAGTAGCACCTGGATCAAGATATGCATAAACATCACGAGTAAAGACTTGAAGCATACCAATGACAACATTCGATGAGTTCTCTTGGTCGTGGAGATTAGCCAAAGCATACATATGTTTTTAACCTTCACCTGCTCCCAAAATAGACCTTCTCTGATTACCTCTATTTGGCGGTGCTGCCAAAGAAGATTGGGCTCTTTTGCCCCCATTAGCCTTCATGTCTGACGGGTAATCTTTTATAAAGTGACTCATCTAGCCACACTTATAACAACCACTAGTGCCATCTTAATACTCTCCCAAGTGAACTTTACCACACTTACGTCAAGGCAGTCTAAATGATGAAGTCTGGACCATACTTCCTTGGGACAGAGAGCCTTGAGCTCTAAAATTCTGGTTACCTTGAGACCTATGGTCATTCATGTTATTAGTTATAGGTGCACTAACTAAAGATGGTGCATAACCATAAGACCTCTTCTAAAAGAAGGAATGATTATCATTACCAGCTTTTTGATGGTTTCCCTCATTACTTGTGGATGTGACTTTCTTGCTTTCGTGTTCCTCTCTGTCATGAGATGAAATCGCATGTCCAAATGCTAATTTCATCTCATGATTTTAAATACGAGATGGAATCCCATGTCCAAATGCCTAAGGTTACTTTATGCTATGGGTTTGCTCAAATCAGGGTAATTGAGTATCTTTCATTGACCCTCAAAATTTTAGATTTGACAAAAAGCAAGGTCTTCTCAACATTGGAGCCTAAATAAAAACTTCATAAAGAGGCCTTGATTTTTTTTTTGTCGTTGGCATACATACAATGGATGACAATAACATGATGCCTAGTGTAATATCCTACAAGTGAGATTTGGGGAAGGTAGAATGTACACATACTTATGAAGTAAAACTATAAGCAATGTAGTTTTTCAATTAAAAAAATATAAAGTTCAAATAATAAAATTTGGCAAAAGAATTTTATAAGTTGATATAACGATATTGAAATAATTTGCGTTAAATTTGATAAGTTGATATAATGATTGAAATAATGTCGAATTGCTTCAATATAATGGTAACTTGTTGCAAAATTTGAAATGTGAAGAAGACATCAAAAAAACATATTCAATCTTTTTTGTAATTAAACAATAATAAATTTTGCATAATGCCGAAGATTTGACCGTTTGAGAGACTTCTGAATACTCAATAGTAAGAGAATTGCTCGGATGGTAAGCATCCCTCACTTCCAACTCTAAGATTGTGAGTTTCAGTTACCAAGGGAACAAAAAGGGCGAGAGATCCTAGGGAGGGATAAAAAAGAAAGAAAGGGAAGAATAAGAAAGGTAAATATAAGAATAATAATGTGGGTTCATGTTAGTTGTCAGAATATAATTAAATTAAGGAACAAAATAGGTAGCCATGTAAGAAAGTATACTACAATTACCTAAAATTATTTCATTTTCCAGTTATTACAATAATCCCCTCATTGAAAAAAATAAAACATTATTATATTTACTATCCAAAAAGTTCTTTTGGATTTAATTGTACATAAGTTTTTTCTAACAATATATATTTATATATATATATATATATATATATATATATAAAGGTGGGGGCTCTCAAGCCATTGGTTTAGTGGTCTTATGATCGAGCCGACCCCGACAAAAAGCATCCACTAAATCGAGAACTTTTGATACATAATATAAAAATATATGTGAAAATTATTTTAAAAATCATATATGTATTAAATCTAGGAATAAATCCGTAATAATTTCAAGTGTTCAATAGCAAAAATCTAAGTATTGAAGGCCTTGATAAATAAATTTTACTGTTGTGTTTTTGAGTTTTTCCTATGGTTTGGACCCTGTCCGCGCCTCCGAGGAAAAGATTGTTCACACGTGTAGGTCGCAATGTGACAATTTTATGAATGAATTACAACTACATTCTATTTGAGAAATATATTTACTTAATAGCTAAGATATTCAATTTTGGTCACTCAATGTTATCCAAATAAAAATATTCCTTATTAGCCATAAAGTAATGAATCCAATGGCCATGCTCCACTCTAAGGTTCTTTTTATTTAAAATAATTTGCCACCCTTTGAAAGGTAGTAGTTATATACAGAGGTGAAAGAAGAAAAAGTAAAATATATATGTATAGCAAAGAAAGTGAGTAGATAATTAAGTGAAGAAAATATGTATAGATTCAGCAACACAGTGATAGGTTTCTTGAATCTATTCACACTGTTAGCATCAATTCCAATCATAGGTGCTGGATTGTGGATGGCAAGGAGCAGTACAACATGCGAGAAATTCCTTCAAACACCACTCTTGTTCATAGGTTTCATAATTCTCATAGTTTCATTGGCAGGTTTCATAGGAGCTTGTTTCCATGTTGCATGGGCACTTTGGCTCTACTTGTTTGTCATGTTGTTCCTCATAGGGGCATTGATGGGGCTAACTGTTTTTGGTTTTGTGGTAACAAGCCAAGGTGGTGGACTGGATGTGCCTGGCAAAGTATATAAAGAGTATCATCTTCAGAATTACTCATCATGGTTGAGAAAGAGGATTAAGGATCCTCAGTATTGGGTCACTATTAGAGCTTGTATTTTGGGTTCCAACACTTGTGGTACTCTTATTACTTGGACTCCCTATGATTATCTTACCAAAGACTTGACTCCTATCCAGGTATATATTTTTCTATATATAGGTTGACTCAAAGACACTGTAAATCTTTTATGAACTTATCTATAAATTTTTTTTAGAGGCGCCCAAAATATATATACTGGTAATCCCCTCATGAAAAGTAGAATTTATAATCTTAAAAATAAGATAAATCAATGTGTATATTGATGATTACATGACAAGTATTTACACTAGTATCGGTGAATATTAGCTAAACCCATCTAGTTTTATAACCAATAACCTGGACGAGTGTTTTTCCTTTTTCTTTCGTTTTTTGGAAAGAGTTGTTTTTCTTGTTCCGATGAGGTTTTATAAACTAGCGACGTATCTTTTTCCTTCACTTCCTCAAGAAGGAAAAGAAATAAGAATTACTCCCTTGTAATTTTGAAAAGAAACAGGAAATTATAGGGTGTTTGTATTTTCTTTACCATACAAAAAATTAGTAATCACTCGTTGTAAGGAAAATGACCTAATTTGATTTGACATCAAATTTTAAAAAAATAAAGACGATTTTTTAATTTTGTGATCTTAAATAAAAGTTATGTTAAATATACGAAATTTTGTTTATCATGCGGCCTTAAACATGCCAAGGAAAGCTAAAATTAAAGTATTGTCATAAAAGGAAAGAAGTCGTTTTTTTTAAACAAACTAAGTGTATATTTGACTTAACTTATTTAATACATCTTATAAGTTGAAAGCAACTTATAAATCAAAAAAAATAAGTTGAGGTAGCCCAACTTTTTTTTTTGATCTTTATAAGCTGCCTTCAACTTATAAGTTGTTTTAGATAAGTTAAGCCAAACAAATTCAATTATATTTTGGGCTTATTTTAAGCATAAAATGACTTTAGGTTGGTCAGTCAAACACTCAAAAAAGCTGAAACAACTTATAAGTTGTTCTCAACAATTTATAAGCCAATTCAAACGGGTTCTAAAAAGAAAAGTAGTTCATTATTTTTTAAACAGACTAAAAAAGAGAGTATAATGTCATTATTTTTGAAACGAAGGAGTATATAAAATAACTAGTAGAGGATATCTTATCCACGATATAAATGAAATCTTCTCTATTTTTTGTTTTTATTTTTATTTTTTTGGTTGTTGTCTTCTGTTTTGTTGAGATTTGAGAGGTACTAAAAATTAGGTAGTCATTAAGAAAAAACTTTTGCCTCTTTCCTTGATGCTAGTATGCTTTTCTGATTATTCTCTACGGTCTGGGTGGTGGGGTGGGGAGGCGATTATATTCCAATATTATACGATTTAAAGTAGATCAAGAATATTATGATCCATCATAGCTTGTCCAAAAAGATTACAAAACGTTTGGAATTTTATTTAAATCAACTTGACTAAGATATTTGATAGCTTATTGCTAGGTCGTTTTCGCATTTCTATTTGACTTGCACAAATAATGACTTTTCATTGTTTTTTCACAAGGTTTCTTCTAAGTTACAAATTACTTCTTTTAGAAGACATTTCATCTTCTTCTTTTTTGAGTAATAAACTGTGAATACTACCATCAAACAACTAAAAACTTACACCTACATATATAATATTCTATCACCTTTCAAAAAGAGTATGAAACGTATTCAACCTTCAACAAGCACAAAATGCTAGCTAGTTCCATATGTGGAAAAAGAAAACAAACTCTCTGAAGCTAATAATTTAAGTGCTCAACTTCTGAATTAGATGCCTACAACAAGAGCTCTCTTTGTACGGTTTAGTTGATTCAGTCTCTCCTTAATTTATCTCAGTTTGTATTTTGTATCATTCTTGCCTCTGTCTATACATGCATGTATGATAGATTTGAGCACAATCAACTCTTTCTGAGACTTGGTCAAGTGTCTGCTACTAATCCAATGTAAGGTCTGAGTATACTATGTGAGATCTTTTTTGGAAAAATAAAAATATAGTGCCTCAAGGGGAATTTTAATTTGCGGGTTCGGGTGAACTCCCTTTAGATCCAAGTGTAATTAACGCATTAATTATCTGATTAGAAAAATTATATATGGTGATTTGGATAATTTCTAAAACCAATATTTGTAATTTGAATTTGATAATTTTAGGCATAGAAAAGTAGAGCTTGTTGATTATAGCATTGTTTATTGAATTGGCAGTCAGGATGTTGCAAGCCGCCAACAGCATGCAACTATGGATTGACAACAATGACACAGGAGGCAGATTGTTACCACTGGAACAATGATCCTAATTTGCTGTGCTATAATTGTGATTCTTGCAAGGCTGGAGTTCTTGAAGATGTGAGAAGGGATTGGCAAAAGATATCAGTTCTTAACATTGTCATGCTTGTCTTACTCATTGGGATTTACTCCATTGGTTGTTGTGCTTTCCAAAACACCAAGAGGGCTGTATCCGATTACCCACATGGTGAAAACCGTATGTATAAAGTCCGACCCAGATGGGATTTCTATTGGTAAGTCACCTACTTTAATTTACCAATACTAAGAAACATTGCTGCTGTCAACTGCAAAATGTGGTTTTATTTTTTTAATATTATTTTCTGGTATAATCATTGGAATTGATTCATTTTTCAATTTAACTTGTGAATTGAGACGATCTTGTACAAACATAAAAATATCTAAAACCGTTTTTACATATAATTACAACAATATCTAGACCCCTTTAAGGGGATATTCATATTCAATGGTGTCATTATATTGGCTTAGCTTTATTGCTTTTTTTGTTGTTGTTGTTGATAGGTGGAGATGGTGGCACGACAGGAGACATCAGCTTTATTAGACCAAAACTTGGCACTTCGTTTGGTGCACAATATCGTTCTCCAAAAGCAACATATCATCAAAAGTGATGCTAATTAGTACTCTCTTTGTTTTCCTCATTTAGCAGGGTTTTTTCCACAGCTTGCTTTGATCGCCTTTTCTGTACAAAGAAAAGATTTTACTACTTTATTTCACATTCTACGCTTTCCTTTTCCACCTTTTTATGTTTAGTCTAGCTTTTTCAATTTTGAAAATAACAAAATTAAGTATATTGATACATACATGTATGTTTAAAATATATTTTTGGAAATATATGCCCGACTAACTCACTCTTCAAATTCAAATCTCTCAAGGGGTCGTTTGGTAGGCAAGATAAAGTGGATTATCTCTAGCTTTATCATGGAATATTCCCTCTTATCCAATTTAATTGGGACTATTTTATTCCATTTCCCAGGCGGGATAAAATAGTCTAGGAATTATATCCAAGACCATAATTCCAAGATAATTATATTTGTTGGTATATCAAATGACCCCGAAGGTCACATGGTTCGAATCATAGTAGAGTTTCAATGCAATGATCACAACTAATGATGGCAAATGGGTATGCTTGAAATGGATTTGGACGAATTAAAATTAAATTGACCCAAAATAATTTAGATTGCAACTCACGCATATAAATATGGATAAAAATTGAATTGAATAAATAATCATAACTCACTTTACTCTCTTCAAACAAAAACTTTAAACTTTTGATTGAATAAATTTTTCTAAAATTAATGTTGGGTAAGTACCCAAATTATATAAATGCAAAAAAGGTCCAAGTATAAAACAAAAGGAAACAAAGCAAGAATCCCAAACCAGAAGCAAAAAATACAAACGGTGACTTTGTTGATGTCGAGCTCCTGCAAAATTTAAAAAGTTGGGTCTTTCTCGATTTCTTCGGACTTTGTTATTGTCCAGCTTCTGCAAACACGTCTCCGACCAACGGTAACTTTAACAATATTTTATTTTTTTTACAGATATGGTGTGTTGGGTATGAAGGGAAATGTTTGAATTCGGATCGGGTTGGGTCCTAGGTCTGGGTCGGGAGTTAGGTTTTGGATTTGGATCGGAGTTCGGAGTCGGGTCATGGGTTATGATGAGGTCGTAATTGCGAGTCAGGTTTTTGATCGGAGTCGAGAGTCATGTCTTAATTAGTTCAAGGTCAGGATCACATTTAGATCCTCAATCAAAGTCGAGAGTCGAGTATGAATCACGAGTTACAAGTTGGTGTCAGGAGTTGCATCCTAAGTGAGGTCGGTCTTGGATTAGGGATGGGAATTGTTTCTTGTGTTAGGTCATGGGTTATGGTATGAGTCTTGTCTAGGACCGAGTTAGAGTTCACTATTAAAAAATGAAGTAATTATGACAACCAATTTTACATATAGGGCGATTTCAAATCGCCACAATACGCTTTTGCTGCAGCTTGAAACAATGTCGCAATCTTTTTTGCCACAAACATATTACAATGATTTTGTAAAAATCACTATAATACACATTAATGCGACCTTTTTGATGTATAATGTGACATTTAAAATCTCTATAATTGTAAATTATTCAAAACTCTGTAATCGTTCAATTTCATAACTAGTTTTGCAATATTTAATTTTGCCAAATTATTATGCAATATTTTCATCATATTTATTTCACCCTATGCATTTAAACTTCTATAACACTTCATTATAATTTTAATACAACTTAAAAGATCACGCAAATAAATTTAAATGTTTATCATATAAAACAAAAGTAGGCCAAAATTACATCATGAATATACTAAAGTTTCTAAGTGCTATTCAATACTCCAAAACTATATCATCAAAATACTAAAATTTGAAATCGTTATTCAACAAGTACTCAAAAAATTCAAAGCTGATTCTAAAAATGATTTCCAATCGACATTCTGTCCATCATTATTGCTACTTCCATCTTAAGATCCTCTTGGTCCAATAGGTGAAGGAGCACCATTTTAAAAATTTGATGCTTAAAAAAAATACAATATGCTAGTGTATTCTCAACAATGGAGCATAACGATAATCAACAAAGTGAAAGCAGTTACAAAGTTATTTTAGAGGATGCAGTCAACAAACATTAAACATTTTCCATTTAATCATAGCCGAGAAACATAAAAAGATGTATAGTAAATAATAGTCATATCTGTTAGGGGGAGGAAGCACACCACAACTAAAGTTTAATATGATAATAAATAACAAAAATAAATTGGACACGAGAATTTTAAGTGGAAACCCCTCAAACAGATAGAGGGACCACAGGGTAGAAGGATCTTATTATGATAATATGAGAGTACACTGCTCTCAAATACAAGGAGAAAACAACAATTAACACTTCTCTCTTGTAAAAGAAACAACTACTAAAAAGGACACTCAAGACTACAATATTTATCTTGGTGTATAATTCTATTTGTATTTTTACTCTCACTTTTTCTGAATGAATCAAATGAGGGCAAGAGACTCTCTATTTATAGGAGAATGAAAACGCGTAAAAGGAAGGAGTATACGCGTTTTCATTTTTTAAAAAGGCGTAAAATGGCAGCTGGAAACAATTTCAAAAGATGTTGTCACCTACCCTACCTACCTTTTACTTTTTTTCTTTTTACTTTTCTCGACTTTTCTTGCATTCTCCCACTTGAAGATTTAATTGAGAATAAATTAAGTCTTCACACCATTCTTTCTACCAAATTACTGCAATGTTACAGTTTTTCTAGGGCAATAGAAGATCGACTCCATTTTGTTGTGGAGTATATGCCACCGTGAACTGCCTTTTAATACCTTCTTATTTATAGAAGTTATCAAATTCATCACCAGTGTATTCTCCTTCATTATCTGTCCTTAAACACTTGATCGTTTTATCAGATTCAAGTTCCAACCACGCTTTGAACTCTTTGAAGACTGGAAAAACATCTGCCTATCTCTTGATTGGATACATCCAACTTCTCTTGGAGTAATTGTCGATAAATGACAAGAAATATTTCGCTCCTCCTAGAGATTCCACCGGGGCTTGCCAGACATTAGAGTGGACCAGATCTAATAGTTTCTTACTTTTAGCAGAGGAACTGCTAAACTTAAGTCTATTTTGCTTACTAGTAACACAATGCTCACAAAAGGATAGTGAAATCTTTTTGAGCCCTAAAAGAAGCTTTTGCTCAACAAGAATTTTCAAACCTCGTTCCGACATATGGCCAAGTTTACGATGCCATATCATCATTGATTCTTTAAATGAACTTGCTGACGCGGTTGATGCTTCTTCTTCTTGGTGTGTTTCACCTTTAAGCACATATAGATTTGCAGCAAGTTTTTCTGCTTTCATCACTACAAGCGCTCCTTTGGATATTTGCATGACTCCACCATGAGTCTTATATGAATATTCATTATCATCTAATTGTCCCAAAGTTAATAAATTCTTCCTCAAGTCTTACATGTCGTACCTCCTAGATGGTACGTACCATGCCATCATACATCTTTATTTTGATGGACCCAATACCAATAACATCTAAATCATGATCATCTATCATGAACACAGACCCTCCTGAGATAGAATTATATTGATGGAATCATTCTCTCCGAAAAGTCATGTGCCATGTTGCTCCTATGTCCATAATTCAAATATTAGTGAAATATTTTCTTTCTTCATTATTTGATATTGTTTCACTACATAAAATATCTTCATCATTCGAGGTACTTGCAACATTCCCTTGAGCATTTGATGACTTAGGGTGTTCACTCTTCTTCTTGAACCGACAATCTTTTTTGAAGTGCCCTTTCTTGCCACAGTTGTAATACTTGATATTCTTCTTACTTCTTGATTGAGATCTACCATGATTGTGACTCCCACTGGGCTATGTTCCGTTGGTCTTCCTCTCACCATCATCAAAGCTTCAGCTTGCTGCGAATTTGCTTGCCTGTCTTTTTTATTTTTACGCTGATTTTCTTCTTCTAAGACAGAGGCTGCAATTTCATCGAACACTAGATTATCTGTATTATTCGTCAGGTTGATGATGAGTTGATCATACGAGTCAGACAGACTTTGAAGTAGAAGCTCCGCATGTTCAGTCTCCTCTATTTTGCAACCCATTATTGTAAGTTGTGAAAACAGAGTATTCAAAGTATTGATGTGTTCAGTAACTGACATGGACTCTGCCATTCGAAGAGTATACAATCTTCTTTTTAAGAAGATTTTATTATGAAAATACTTGGCCTCATACATTCTCGTAAGAATATCCCATATCTTATCCGCCGTCCGTTTTTCCGCCACACTAGACAACACTTGATCAATTAGTGTCAAGTGTAGATCAGCAACTGCATTGTTGTCTATGTCATTCCACTTGCTGTCATTAATAAAGTCTGTGGGACTGCCTTCAATTGCAGCTAAGCAATTGTCGTTTCTCAATATCGCTCTTATTTTCATTTTCCACAATGAGAAATTAGTCCCATTGAATTTCTCAACATCAAACTTTATTGTACTCGACATTGTTATTTGCTTCACACCTTTCTAGATCATTTCTAAATATTTTTGTGAACAATCATGACAAAATGTACCATCACCGAAATTTACTATTCACATGAATAGTATTTTTCATCAAATTTTACTATTCACAAAAATTTACTATTCATAGAGAGTACCTTTGCATAAAACAAATAGAATAACCGAGGGATCTGATACCACTGTTGGGGGGAAAAAGCACCACAACTAAAGTTTGATATGAAAATAATGAAAATAGATTGGACACGAAAATTTTATGTGGAAACCCCTCAAACAGATAGAGGGGAAAAACCACAGGGTAGAAGGATCTTATTATGATAATATGGGAGTACACTGCTCTCAAATACAAGGAGAAAACAACAATTAACACTTCTCTCTTATAAAAGGAACAACTACTAAAGAGGACACTCAAGACTACAATATTTATCTTGGTATATAATTCTATTTGTATTTTTACTCTCACTTTTTCTGAATGAATCAAATGAGGGCAAGAGACTATCTATTTATAAGAGAATGAAAACGCGTAAAAGGAAGAAATCTACGCGTTTTCATGTTTTAAAAAGGCATAAAATGACCGCTGACAACAATTTCAAAAGATGCTATCAGCTACCCTCCCTACCTTTTACTTTTTTTCTTTTTACTTTTCTCCTTTTTGACTTTTCTTGCTGTATCTGTGGATGAGAATATAAGTTATTATGTAGTAAATTTAATTATGATTTCACACTCATCACCTCTTGCTTCAACTCTGGAGTTGGAGACTAGTGTTACATGAATCCACATTAACATGATTAACTTTCCTAGATGTCTCTTTGAATTTTTTAATTGAAACTGCACCTAAATCTAATTCTCGAACACGATCAGGTGTTCAGAATCAAGTACTAGATCACGTGCATTAATAGGTGAAATTATGATAAGACTTTTTGATTTTTGACTTTATATTTATTCAATTTTATCTTGTACAAAAAACCATAAACGATATGTTAAGTTCTCATACATAGAAGATAAAAATCATCTTGGATCTCAGATCAAAAAAGAACCTAATGTCTCTTTCAATCTTATTCCAATTCAAGTTTCAAATCAATTTTCGTAGCCTCATAAATAATGGGATAGATACATCTGATTTCTTCTCATAATTATATAAATAAAATTTTCGATTTCTTTTGTAATTCAAAAATTTTATTGAACAAAATCCAATAATTTACCAACTAGCATATATACTTCATATTCATTCCGCAATGAATATAAGAAGATTTGATACTTCTTAAAAAAATTCTAAATGCTACAATAAATAACCCACTAAACCAAGGTCCTAGATATTTAAATTTAGTGAGAAACAGCAAAATACAATTTGGCACCAACTAGAAGGTTGATACAACAAAACATATACTATTATATATATATATAGAGAGAACTCCAAATATGGATATCTTTTAGGATTATTTATAATTTTTCATTAGTATTTATCACCAAATGATAGGCTCTGGAGACAATATAACCAACAACAAGACAACTTTAACATTTGCAGTAGAACAATAACAGAATTTTTTTAAAGAATTACGTCTTATGTGTAATTTGACTACCAACTCTCAAATTAATCTTATCCCATTGAAAAGCAACCTTATATTTGTAGCCATATGATCCACTCAAATTATATCTTATAATTAATGCAACACGATCGTAAGTCAAATATATTAATTCAACAGATTGGGATCTAATCCCTCAAGGAATATGATGAGCAGACCGCAACTTACTATGGTTGGTTTACTCTACTTTCTCTCAAATCCTATTTCATAAAGATGCGCAAGATATTGACAGACACTTTTTACTGGAGTATTAATGTAAGAATATGTGTTATTTATCTAATTGATGTGAAGCCCAGGGTTGTTTTCCTTCCTGATGGTTAGTGTCCGCTAGATACTTTTAATAATAGATGCATTAGCAGGGTTTTCTTTATTGGTGTGTGATGATCTCTACTCTATAGTTCAATATTTTTTATGTAGATAAACAATCTTTCATTCAATCATTTTCCAAAAATCTTGAAGTGCTAGATATTTCTGACCATACCAAGCCAAGTAAATCCATTATATTCCTACGTGAATTTATTAAATAAGTGGTAAAGCCTTGAATTCCTGATAATTTCTCCAACCCTAATTCTTTTTCCTAAGTTAAATTAGTGTTATGACATGACTGCCATTTGCAACCATTAATCTATACAAAAGAATCACGAATTGTCTATCCACTGACACCATACTAATCGTGTATTAATGTTTTTCGTTTCTCAGAACTTCCTATCATTCAGATTAATAATCCTAACAAAAGACGTAGTTACTTATATTAATGAGAAGATTAGACATAAATATGAAATGCAGAATACTTATGTAGAATTAAACATTAAATGAATTGAATTCTTGAATCACAAAGTGTAGCAATTACAGCTGTCAAAATGGACTGGCCCAATTCAGCCCAATCCAATCCTAAAGGACTAGCGAGTTAAATGGGTTAGGAGGGACTGACCATTTTAACTAAAGGGCCTATAAAATATCAGCCCAACCAAGCCCTAAGTGGGCTAAGGGTTGGGACGGATTGACCCTTCAATCAAAAGATGGACAATATTGACATTTTAGAAATACTATTGAACATTGATGAACACAATACTAATATGTCAAAAATTCATATGTCCATGAGTTGCAAATACTTTAGTGGAATACTTACAAAACAACATAATAGGCAAGATACAATAGTTAACATTTATAGAATTCATCAGAACAACATACATTACATGATCATTTTTTTAAAAAGTAGACAAGAAAGGAGAAACAAAAAATTAGGCATAAACACAAAAGTAAAATAGGTCAAAGATTCATAGTTATAATAACTTCAATTGCTTAGTTGTGGAGGATTTGGCAAAATAAAACACTATTTAATATATATATATATATATATATATATATCTGAGGCTCGCGGGTTGAGCCTATGAGGCTAGCTAGTCAAATAAGAATGGCCTAAAAAACTTCATTCCTAAATGGGCTGAAAATTTTTAGCCCAACCCCTCTTAATTCAAGGATTGAGTTGGGTTAGGCTCACGGGCCAAACTCATTTTGAAAGCTCCAGTAGCAATCTACCAAATGAATGAGAGCAAACAAGAAAACCAACACCTAGTGCAAATTATGTGATGATAGCCATAATAAAAAATCTAAGAAAACTATTTATATACATTGAAAATTGAATTCTTACTATACTGG
The DNA here is from genome assembly GCF_947179165.1 of Solanum dulcamara. NCBI lineage: Eukaryota > Viridiplantae > Streptophyta > Magnoliopsida > Solanales > Solanaceae > Solanum > Solanum dulcamara. Next base: position 41,570,245 of record NC_077237.1, on the reverse strand, counting down.
AAAAGGTCCCTTGCACTACATCGGACGATTTATAACACTGGTCTACTATCTGTGAAATTTCTCATCCCTTATCTTTATTTTTCAAGTTAACTTCATCTCCGCTGATTCCACAGATGCTTCTATGGTCCGTCCTCTTTTCTATAAACAAGTTTCTCCACAGATGAAATTATTTTGTCTCAAACTTACGAGGTTTCTATGGTCTAATAATGTGTTTTATGGTCCATAGTTTCTTCGTGGGAACGACTAGGATCCGTACACTTATTGTTTAACTTCCAAGGTACTGATAATGTTAATTATTTCTTTTCACACTACGTGCATGAAAAAAAATCCTTAATAATTCATCTTTTTTCTTATTGAGTTGGGTCCACTTGAAACATATTGAAAAGACATCATATCACAAAAAATGTGCTTAATACTTGCACCGATTCTTTGTAAAAAAGCATCAAATATGAGGTAATTTTCTTGCACATCAAAACTCCTAACTTATAATCTTCTCTCGTCCTAAAATAACTCCACATGACTTCACTAAACTACGAATATCATAAAATACTTTGTCCATAACATGTTTGACAATTAGCTACTGACACCTATATTTACAATTTTACCAGCCTTAGTTTATTCCTTCCAAACTCATAGCAGAACTTGACTAATCAACACTAATCACACAACCTCAATCAATGACACCGGAACTTTAGTGTACATACACAAAACACTACAATTTGGGAAGTCAACTGATTTTAACCATTTGATCTAAATGCACTTACAATAGATCATGAAAGTGTCCTAGAAAATAGAACCCACATGTACATGGATAAGCGAGACAAAAATCTAATGAGAATAGAAGATACTCACACTCATAACAAGGTTCACATGCTATGAATGCAAAAATCATAGACTTGCCCCTTATTTCAGATGTTGTTATCTTCAAAGTATTCGTTGAGAACATATAAGGACTTTCTAAGCCTGTAATAAAGGTTTAAGGATGAGTAGGATACATATTTGGGTGAATAGTGACTACTTCTTTCTTAAACAATACACACAATATCCTCTTCTTTTATCTTTATTAATTCAACATTTTTCTCACCATTCTTCTTTCATTGACCTTGGTGTCACATTTAAACATCTTTTTTTTTTGCTTTTGTAATTCAATTTTGTTTTCTTTATTTTTCAGCTTATTTCTTCACACAATTACTTTTCTACACCACTTAGTTTTCTTACCTCAGTTATTATTATATTTACAACTCACCCTTAACTTAGGCTCTTTTGAAGCCTTGTCTTTATCACTAGTCTCAAGGAGGTAATGGTGCAAAACATGACTAATTTAGAATAAGGCATATGAGCTTCATTGTGGCTAGCCAAGAAAAAGTATAAAATCTACAAGTGGAGACAAGAAAATTATTTTTGTTTTGTATGGCCAATATAGGCAAAAGGACTTTTATTGCACAGAGATGCCCTAAGTTTATCTCTACTCCCTAAGTTTATCTGTACAATCAAATTATTCTCAAAAAAATGCTAAGACTAATTAGAAGATTTCTAGATTACATATATAACACATGAACAAATGCTTATTCACGACATATTGAAATATGGATATCATTCAACTTCATTTGACTCCCTAAACAAGTACTCTAGATAGTTAGCAACTATAATGTCTGATATAGAGCCAATATTTCAATACTTAACTAGTTAGAGTTCATACCATTCAAAAATTCAAGGGAGTTCCTTTTTAATCAAAAGATATTTTTCATTAAAATGGATTCTTCATGCAATCAACTACTCTATAGTCAGCATATAAGTACACAATACTTTATTCTATTTAAACAACACAAATAGGTTGTTTCACTTGTGAATGTCACTACACAATTTATCACCGGAAAAAGTTATTATTCTAGTACAACTCTATATAAAAATGTCAATTCAACACAAATAAAATATTCTCAATAAAAGAATCATGAATAGAAAAAATGCAAGGGGATAAACACTCAACAATGTTCACTTTTTCAGGGTATATGAGGTCGTATGTAAAACAATACCCAACTTTAGAGGTCCGGATCGAACCACAAGGATGGCAGGTGGGATCTCTCATGAATTGATTCCTTAACCCAAAATAAACTAGCAAATTCTACTTGCAACAAGCATATAAAATGGGGGGGGGGGGGGAGGGATTTAGGAAACAACTAGAAATAATCAATGTCAAGTATCAAAAGTAGGGAGTCAACACATATACAATCTATCAAGATTGGAAATGACTAGAGGTGTGTGCATTATGACGGAGTTTCGATATAATAGATAAATATTAATCACAACCAACTCGATTGATACATGGATAGCATTAGGTCTAGGCAACATTCTATATTCTCTTAAACTATCAAACGTATATCCCTTAGATTTTCTCAAACTCGAAGATCCTTACCAATAAGACAACAAACATTACTTGAGTAGATAGACTATTCCTATCTCATATCATTAAATAGAAAATTAATCAGATTATCCTATCTCTAGCTCAAATCCATAGTCTAATTTTACCAAGTCCTCACTATTGAGTCTTACCCAATTTCATTTTGCTTTCTCAAGAGAAAATAGTATTAGAGAGTTCAATCAATGTTTGCAACCACCGATTTTTAGATTAAAACTTCAAGACAACAATAGATTCATGCATTTGGAACTAATTAATCAATATCCATTGGGTACACCCACCTTTTACACAAACAACCCTAGCTATTGATGTAGCTACTCATAATCGAAGAAAATAGAGATAATATCCATGTAGAAATACTCCATTTCTCACAAAATTGATTAGCAAAATATGATAGCTAAGCTTAGAAGGATGTAAATCTGAGTTTTTTTCCTTTACAATTAAGGAAAGTTATTAGCTATTTTCTATCACTATAAAGTGTTCCAAAAAATATTCCCCCACTACTATGCCCAATTGAGAAGAAGACAAATGTACATAATTACACAAATTCCTATTCTATCCCTAGAACTTTCCAAAAGAAGCACTTTATTCTCCAAGTACATTTTTCCCTTAAGCTTCTGCTCTTCAACTTATGCTGGACCGGCGGAACGCCAATCCAAGAATGTTTAGTGCCAATCACATTGCTGCTTTAGCCTTCAATTTCTTCAGTAGCACCTTCATTGGGGTTTGTGAAATGCTGATCAGGAATTGTACAACTTGAATGAGTCGTCGATGTAAAGATAGTCCTTCTCCAGTCAAGCTGACGTTTAGCCAGCGAGACGCCAATTGGCTCCTGTGGTAGGATGACAGTTCTTTCGCTGGTGTTCTTGAATAATTTTAAGCCCCAAAAACATCAAACATGATTTTTCTAAGGAATGCCTGCATATAAGAGAACTAGGGCCTAAAAATCTCTCAATTAGCATTATAACATAACAATAATTCATGAATTTGTTTTTAATGGATTGATATAATACCAACTCATCAAACCCCCAAACTTGAACTATTGCTTGCCCTCAAATAAAACATTCACTAAGTACAAGATTTTCATTCAACCACACCCAAGATAAGATTTGCATAATTACATACTAGACTCACAATAAAAATAATAAAAAACTCAAAACAAAAGACTGTACAAACACCACTTACAATTGGTTCCACCATCAATCGCTAGTAAAAAAATTTCTTCCTTTCAAAATTTCTTTCATTTATAACACTTTTGAAGCACAAATTTGGGGAAATTCTTCATTCAAGCACAATTTTAAAGAATCTCAAGTCAATAAAATCAACCTTCAAGGTTTGCGTAATAATTCTAACAAATTTATCACACTCATGCAGCTCAATCAAAATAATGACTTTACCACTCTAAAGAGGATGTAATTCCACTCACATAAGGGAGAATCCCACATACAATTATGAATGTCAATTCAAGGGAGTGTAGATCATGTAAAACACTCACTCACAAGTGAACTCAAGCATATATATATTGAACCATAGGCTTACCTTGTATGTAGATCGCCACTAACATAGTGTAACACCTCAAAATTTCTAACTCAGATCAGACCAAGAAATTTAGAAAAAAAGAATTCAAGTTTGCAGAATCCAGATTTCTACGACCACCATTTACAATCCGTAAATGGAATTACAGTTCATAAACATGCCTCGTGAACCAACTTCAAAATTAGAAAAAATATTATTCGAGATTAATGGACCAAGTTTGTGAATCGTAAATCTTTTTACGAGTCATAGACTTGAAATGTAAATTAAATTCAGAAACTTAGCATTTTTATATGAATAGATTTAGCTTAATTTATGGGTCGTAGATCATTCTATAGAGTGTAGTTTGGCTCGTAGATCAAGTCCTAAAAGTCTATTCCAGTATGATTTCTATGATCAAACAATATGAGCCGTAAATATTTTATAGGCCATAAAAGTGGTTCGTAGAATCTAACTTCAAAAAGTCTAGAAATCTAGTTTGACTTCTAAGGGAGGATTCTATGGCACATAGAAGTTCTTACGGACCGTAGATAGTCTTTGTAGATTGCTCCGTTAGTTTTTAAGAAGAGTTAATTTTGTCATTTTCCAACCCTTCAAAGCCTAAACCCCGATGGTTTACACCTAATTAAATTCCTTATCAGTATAGTTCAATCAAATTACTCTCATAATCATTCCCAAGGTTTAAGACAAAGAATCAAGAATGAGCAAACTAGGGTTTTAAGCATCTCCTTAAAGTTTCTTTAAGAACTTTGTTCTTATAGGTATGTAAGACTATCAGAGTGATGGACTAAGTCCATCCTCATTCCCTACACCAAAATTCAGTCAGTAAAATTTAAACATATGGATTTACCCTAAGTTTCATGAATTTCAAAATTTGCCTTATTCCTTATTGTTGAATTCAGACTCTTATCATTGAGATTATAGTTCTTCGTGTATTTCTGATTCTTGGCCATTGTTCATGCTTATTTTATCACATAAACCTATTTTGCTAAGAATTATTTGAAATTTCTTACATAATTATTTTCATACATTGATTTCAGAATCAATGTAAGTTTAAGTATTTTAAGTTATCATTTGAGGAACCCGAATCATTTCAAATGCATAATTTTGTTTTGAGAAAAGCAAAAATATTTTTAAAGAAAGCATAAACAATTTTAGAAGGAAGTTTCAGTCCGTCAAAGAGAAAGTTTAATATGATTACAAAGGATTACTTTGAGTATTAACTAAACACAAATAGTAATATGAGCATTAATTATTGCATATTTTGGAAATAGTATTAAACACCGATTTGGGCAAGATTTTAGATAACTCCAACCCATAAACTGCGCCACCAGCATAGATAGGATCATGCTATTGATTTGGGTGACTCCTCACCCATCCCCTAGTAAGGGATTAGATATGGATCCATAAGTTTAGTTTGTCCTTTATTCTAACAAGGTATTAGATAGCTCTGGTAACGCGGGAAGGAAGTTGTATCATCATGAGGGTCATAGTGATGGTTTTTAGTTAGAAAAAGTCCCTAAGAAAAGTAAATTTACTACTTTGGAAATTTATATATTGCATTATCTCAGTTGTAAAGCTTTACTTATTTTCATTACCCTTTTATGATTACTATCAGTTTAATATCAGCATGCATATTCACTATAGCTTAGTGTTTTCATTCATTCTTAGTACATATCGTATATTCTATGTACTGATATTATTCAACGCAAGATCATTTTATGATGCAAATACAAGTGTTCAGGATCGACAACAAGAGCTTCATTGAGATCTTCACTTATTCAGCTTTTTGTGATATCTTCTTGATTTTGAAGGACACCATTTATTTATGCTTTTCAGTATAAATTGACCATAGTTCTTTATCTAAGTAGCTACAGGTCTTGTCCCGAAACCTATCTTATATTATTAGAGGCTTCATGGTTGAGTTAGCGAGTCAATTATTACTATTTATATTCTGAGCTATTCTCAGAATTTTGCATAAAGTGTGATTGAGACATTTTAAGGTTGTTAAATGATTTTAAAATGTATATCATTTTAAGCTTCCCCTTTCATGTTTAGAATTTTTCTCAGTAGTCAACCAAACCAAGTGTTCGCTCAGGACCAACAATAGTTTCTCAGTGCCAGCCATGCCCAGGGTGTAGGCTCGAGTCATGATAAACATGGTATCAAAGTATAAATTTCAAGTGTATAGGATGTCTATGAAGCCGTGTGTAAGACTCCAAAAGTTAAAAAGTTGGAGTCAAGGAGAAATTTTCCAAAATATTGACTAGATAAGTTTATGGCCTACTCTATGACTCATAAAGGTTTATACGACTCATAGAAATGAGTCGTAGAGGGAGCCTTTGTACTCGTTCCAGACCAAACCTCAGAAGAGGTTCTACAACTCAATAGGATGAGTCATCATCCTATTGACAAGTCGTAAGAACCCCTCGTAGCCAAAGATCAGAGACTCTTGAAGTTGTAGGTTTTGGGACATGTCGGACAGACCAAGTCTATGACTCGTAGATGAGTTGATGAGTCGTAATAACGAATCATTCCTAAACTTTAGAGGCTTAATTTTTAGCCTATTTCTCAGGCCTGCAAGATGAGTCATCTTTATGACTTGTCATTATTTCCACGGCTTGTAGAGTCGTCTTGTAGGTTCGAATCCAAAGTTTTAATGAAGGGTAGTTATGCCATTTTTCTATATCGGTTCAATGACCCTAGACACAATTATGGCCATGGTAAACCCTATAACTACCCAATTCTTTCAAAATTCCCTCATTCTAAATCATTCTTCTAAAATTTTGCTAAGGCAAAAACTCCAAATTCTCTCAAGGTTTCCTCTTCAAGATACAAGCTAGAGTTCTAGATTTCTTCAAGGTTTTTACTTTAATTCTTAGTGAATTCAATCAAGGTATGTGGGGATTGATGCATGGGTCCCTTTCACCCATGGAATCCCAAGGTTCTCCAAATTTTTTGTTACACCTCGTACTTTTGTACCTTGGAAGGTTCTTAAGCTTCTTAAGTATCTTAAAAGGTTCTTAAGTGTTTGGATGGATTTTTAAGTTTCTTAAAGCTTCTTAAAGCTTTTAAATCTTCTTAGAAGTTACCATGGGAGCCGTATAGCCCATAACGCTATCAAACAACTCTAAGGAAGGGAGAATGTGACACCTCATGATAGGAAAGATTGTAAATAGTGTTGTAAGAATACGGAAGAAGTTGGAGACCAAATAATGAGTTGTAGGACTCGACTTACTTATGTAAGCTACCAACTTGGAAATCTTACATACTTAAGATACTTGAGTACATACCAAGCTTACGTAGAAAGGATTACATAGGTTAATAAAGTAAGATGAGATTACGAACCCACGAGGAAGAAAAAAGAGTGACACATGGAAGCCTAAGAGAGTGACATGTGGCAACATGAGAGAGTTCCATGTTGCAGCATCTGGAGCAAGGGGTGGACCCCACCTTCCACATGGATGCCTATGGTAGGAGGAAAGGATGTGTTGGCCTAATGAGGGCTTGACACGTGTCAGCACTTAGGTCTTGACATGTGTTACCACTTAGGGGTTAACATGTATCATCCCCCTAAAGTAGACTCTCTCTCTCTCTCTATATATATATATGTTATGACTCATTCTTATCTACAAGAAAGTCATTTATCTTCCTAGTTCAAGAGACTTCTAGAGAAACAAAGAAGAGAAGAAAAATCTAGAACTAGAGAGAGAGTAGGATCGGCCAAGGAGAAAGAAAAGTAAGGCTCCGATTTTATTTCATGAATTAATTATCTAGGGTATACCAAGATGTTATGAAGATATTATTAATGTAAATTTATGGTTTGTAGCAGCTCCAAAACGTTAGCAAGCAGCCACAAAGTTTTAGTCGCGCTAAAGGAAATTCCGAGGTAAGTTTTGGCCAGTTTGGCGAGTTTTGGGAAAGGTAAGGTTTTTCCTTGAAAATTGGAGTTTATGATGATGTTATAAGGTCTATTACATGTATTAAATAAGTTTGTAAGTGGAAAAGTTGCATAAGGGTGCTTGAGGTTAGAAACAAACTAAATTAAAGTCATCATAGCTAAATCGAAGTCGCGTAGGGTGTTGTGATTGTGGGATGCGGTTGTATCTGGTGTGGTTTTGTGTTGCAGGGATGTAAAGGTTTCTAAAAAGGGTGTGTTTTCTGTTGGTTTCAGCCACACTACCTCCCATTTAGTATGGTTAAAGATTTTACGAAATAAAGGTTAAAAACTCTATTTTGGTATCGTAGTTTTGAGCTAGTTGTTTGGAGTTGTATTGGGTAATGTTGAAGTGATTTATTTATATGTATTCTGATGGTTGTTGTTGTTGGTATGGTTTTTGACATTTTATCTGAGTGAAATCTCGGGGATATTGAAGTTCTAGGGAAGATGCTGCCCGAATTTTTGGTAATGTTGGAACTAGTAACAAACTAGTCGAGGGTATTGGATAAGGAAATGATTCCTATCGGTACTTTGTTGTAGAGTTGGAAATCGGAAAGCAAAAGGTCATTAACCTCAGTATTACTCTTATGTTATTAGTTCAAGGAGGTAACTAGGCGAGATGGATTACAGTTAATCCATAAAAGGTATGCGAAGCTTACCCTTTCTTTTCTTTTGGCATGTCTTAGCCTTAAGTTATATATATACTAAATTTGGGAGTCATTCCATTCATAAATCATTGAGTAGGAGTCAAGACCCTTGTTCGTTTCTGGATGTTAGAACTCCTGTACTAAGTGAACTCATTGCCTTTCAAGTCTTTTATTGGATAAAGAGTAGTACATATAAGGCCTATCTCCTTTTTTTGTTGAAATTGCTTAAGGTAAGTAAAATGATGTCTGGTATGAGTTTAGAGGTAATTTCATTTATAGGTTCGAGATATAATTCGTGACTCGTAGTCACTTCTGAATACTAAGGTCCCTAAAGTAGTTAGATTACTACTATCGAGCCACTTATATGTTGAATAGTATGTGAAAATATAAGCTCCTATTCTGAAAGACTCTGAGAGGATAAATGTCTCTAATTGCATAAGCTGTATATCTGATTGCATAAGCTATGTGTCTGATTGCATAAATTGTGTCTTTGATTGCATAAACTGTGTGGCATTATCTTGGTACACACCTATGGTTCTTGAGGCCCTAATTGATGAAATCCCTAATAACATCTAAAGGGTACCTTAGAGAATTACTTTCCTGATCTTCAAGTGACGGTTCACTTGACTGTTTCATTGAGTGTTAGGAGATGACCTAGTTGCATATGGTTTTTCACTACTCTACTCGTACATACAGTAACCCTTATTTCACCAAGTCCCATGATAGGCCGAGAACGTTATCGTGCACAGCTTTATTACTCCTTCACCGAGTCTCGGGATGACTATGTACATATATGTATAAAGTATACGATGATGAAATACCATATATGATAAAGTTGAAACATATGATGATGCTGTATATGATGAAGTTATTCACCGAGTCCCAAGCCGGATATATATATATGATATGATGAAAATATGGATCGAGCCATACGTTCCTTGGCATTGTTTTAAATTATGGATCAGGTCGAATGTTCCTTGGTATATTTTATTATGTGATAATGGCATCAATTCCAATAAAGGGGCCGGGTGCGGTATATTATGTACACTACTCTTTCACGAGTCCCTCACTAAAGGGTCGGATACTTACATAGGCATGCATATGAAAATATAGGGATACACTTATGACCCCAAGCCCCATAGTCGACTGAATGTACTATGATGACATATATGATAAGATTATGCCGTATATGATGATATGATATCGTATATGATGACTTGATGAAATAATATATATGATGAGAGGGTATAATTATATGGTGATATGATGAAATAGTTATGATACCGAGTTGCTTAGTGAGCCGGGCACAACGTATGATGATATATATGACTACGTGTCCTAAGGTGCAAGTACATAATTTGTTAACTGTTAAACTTGTCCCCTACATCTTTGTTTCAGTTATGGTCTCATCTATGATGTGTTATGTTTTACATACTCAATACATATATCGTACTGACTTTTCTTTCTTTGGAGGGGGGGGCTGTACTTCATGCCTGCAGGTACAAGTACTTACTTTGGAGATCCGCCAGCTTAGGACTCCCACTCAGCTATGTCGGAAGTACTCCACTATTCCAGAGCCTAGCTTTTGGTGTTGATCGTATAATGTATATAGTTGTTTATTCAGGGGTACGGCGGGGGCCCTGTCCCGCCATATGTCATTGTTAATATTCTTAGAGGTCTGTAGACATATGTAGGTGGGTTATTTATGAGTTTGATTCAGTTGTGCCTATATGACATATTATAAATGTTATTATGTTAAGGCAGCCTTGTCAGCCCTTGCATGACATGGTGCAAATAAAAGAGGCTATATGCAGACGAATTTGCTATCACCCTCTAAATTGTTGTGTATAGTTCTTATAGTTGAGATTTATGTATACGGGGGTCTAGGTCAGATACTAGTCACGGCCTATGGAGTTGGGTCGTGACAGAAGTGGTATCAGAGCGGTCCTTCCTTGGAATGTCTATAGACCATGTCTAGTTGAGTCTTGTTTATCGGTGTGTTGCTCGCCACATGTATAAACAGGAGGCTACAGGGCATTTAGGATGTCACCTTTCTTTCATATCTAAGATCGTGCGATAGAGCCTAGCCATAGAACATGAAATTCCTTTTTATAACCTTTGATTTCAGCTGAAGAACAACATCGACAGAAGAAAATGACGGATGATATTGGAATCTACCCAGTATATAGGTAAGTAATGGTGTGAAGGAGGCATGCTGGATAAGGTAAGAAGATTGAAATATGATTAAAATGTAAAGTCAAAGATTGAAGGCAAAAGTAGATAGAAAAGTTTAATGGGTGCAGTTTGAGTTGGACATACGAGGTAAGTCCATTATTTTATACTGTTGTTGATATTGGGCACCTTGTTGGCGGTGATATGAAATATATATTGGCCCTGTGAGGCATTGCTGGTATTTCCTGAGTGAAGGTTTGGGATAGTAAGGAACATAGAGGAAACTCTGCCAATTGTTTTTTGAAATAAAAAAAGAATGACATATAAGGTTGTAGTATATCTTGAGATATTGTATCCACGGTAACGATAAGATCCGACTAAACTAAGAGTACAACCGACCTTGGGAAATAAGTAAATTGCGGTATGGGTGGTAATTAGAAGGTCGATACTGATATGGTGAGAAGAATGGTGATGGATATGAACGTCTTAAGACTGCCTGCGAGGTATTAAGGATGAGAATGACGAGGAAGGATAAGGGGGTTAAGTACGCTTGCTCCACCAGGTGGAATTAGTCCAGAGTAAGGATCGTGAATAAAGGTTAAGAAATATTACCCTCCGGGATTGACCATGAGCAGAATATAGTGTGAATATAGTGAGGATCATCATGGAAGTACGTAGGGCCTAGTAGCACAATAACTAAAGAATGTGATTGTGAGTAAGATTAGGAGTCAACATCGAGTACACGATAAGGATAAAAGCGCATGAAGCAGAAAGGGGTATTGTGTATATGTACCTCCACCGTGGAAAATAGTAAGACCCCTCAAGGATGAGGGAGATAGCTCTGCAAGACCATTGATGCATTGCGAGTCCACTAAGAGGAACAAGTGGTATTCACTAGGACTAAGATAGTGTTATAGCAAAGCTAGAAACATGTCATCAGAGTATAAGTGCCCCCGAATGGAGAATCGGACACGATTATAAGCACTAGTGACGTACTGATTGGGATGAAGGAAATGCGGCTTCGACTAAGCTACTACATTAGTTATATGACTTGAGTACCAGTACTTGGACTAGATTGTGTACTATTTATTGAGAATTCTAAGCACCCCATGGTTGTATTAAGGTTTCTTTTAGGGGCAACCTAAAGTATAGATGAGTTAACAAAAGGTGTAGACATGGTGCAGTATGTCAAATGTGTTGGAACAGAATCATATGCGTATGAATAATTGAAAATAAATAGAGGATGACATGGGTATGTCCTAAAGGGGGGAAGTGGATGAGAGAAATACATGCGTGAGATGAAATCAACTGACACTATCACATGTTGATAGAAACACTTAAATTTCAAGCGAGATCCCATACTGGCACAAGTTAGCAGGAGCTCGAGGCCAACAATAAACAAATAAGAGCCGTGGTATCTGAGACCGTGCAAAGAATCATTGGTAGAACTATAAGGGATGGGTGCCTACCACAAGGGGTGAATACGATAAGAGAGTAGGACTGAGTAAACTAAGGACTGTGTAAAGGGTAGTAGGGGCGTGTTTGGGTAAATATTAAGATATGGCAACAACGTCATTTGCCGCTGATATGGTGACATATAAGTAGCAAGGAGAAAGAATAGAAAATCTCTTACGGTAGAAAATGAGAAGACGAAGGAGTACGTAAAGGAAGAAATAAAAGGAATAGGACAAAATAGCGTTGGCGCGAGCAAGTTCTAGTGTGAAGTCGATATGTAAAGCAAGATGGGCCAGGAAATGAAAATATTATGTCTATCTTATACAAGTTGTATCAGAATGGTTATGCAACCTATGGATATATATATGTTGAGTATACGGTCAAGTGAGTAGTACACAAGAAAATGAGCTAGGATGTTTTGGATACATTACAGAGAGATGTCAAGATGGGTTAGACCAAACTACCAAGATGGGATGAGTACTAAGGGAAAAATAGGACCTAGTCGTGGTTAAACCAATGATTTATCCTGATGTTGAGTGTAAGACAGGGGAGGAGAGGGCAAGGCGAAGCATGAAGACTAGCGATAAGATGCTAAGGTAAATCTTGGGCTAGGTTGAGTGCCTTCGCACATTATTACAAAGATAGCAATAGAACGTGACACGAGGACTTCCTAGGGAGGTCACCCATCCTATTACTACTCCCGCCTAAGCACGTTTAACTTCAAAATTCCAGTGGGATCCAGTGCATTGGTGTTGCTATGATCGCACGAGATGGAAGAATCTGAACTAGCGGCAAAACAACAATACGAGATTATGTACCTAGAGTGTTATAAGTTACATTAAGGGAATTATAAAAGGGCTTAAGCAAAGAAAGCAGGATTAGCCGATTACTAACAGATGGCGCACTTGTATGCCACAATTCTTCAACATAATACCAATTAATGATAGGAAAACCATGGAATGTCTATACAGGTCATTGTGTGAGGGGAATTCAACACAACTTGGTAGCCGACTCTAATGGGCAAAAAGCAAAACCCAAAAAGGCAAGGGTACCAGTTTATGTCATCTAAATAAGGAAAGAAGTAATATACAAGGTCGAAGATTCCACAACACGACCTTGGCTATAAGACTCACTTTGCACTCCCTGGACAGATAATTCTATATGGAATATTATCCACAGATTAACAAGATCAGCCCATGTTCCTCTAATCAAAGACTACCTGCTCAGCCGACATGGTGTAAAATTATAGGTCAAGAGGGTGGTAGGACCTTATGGAGTTCCCATAGATATTGTCCTAGATAAAGGAGCCCAAGTTATAGTTAACTACCGAAGATCAGTTTACGAAGAGATTGGGAAGACAGATAGGTCTTCGTACACTATTTTACCCTCAGATTTATAGACAGGCTAAGCTTACTAGCTAAACATTAGAAGATATGTTACGGGCCTATATGGTTGACTCTAAAGGTAGCTTGGACAATTACCTACCACCTGTCAAAAGTACTTACGATATTAACTATCATTCTAGTATCCAGATAGACCCGTATGAGACTTGGTATGATGGATAGTGTAAGTCGCCAATTGATTGGTTTGATGGTAGTTAAACATGACTAATACACCCAGATATGGTTCAATAAGCAGTATAGAAGGTGAAGCTTATTCGGGAGAGATTATTAGCAGCTCTGAGTCAACAGAAGTCATATGCGGATAATCGACGTCGATCTCTAGAGTTTCAAGTTATAATTAAGAACTCTCAAAAGTGTCATCCACAGATACAGTGATGAGATCTAGAAAGAAAGAGGACCTTAGTCCGAGATACATTGGCTCTTATCAGACCCTCCACCAAATAGGCAAGGTTGCCTGCGAGTTGGACTTACCAGCGAATCCGAAAGCAGTACATCCAGTCTTCCAAGTATCGATGCTTTGCAAGTGTATTGGTGATCCATCCTGAGTATATTCCATAAAGGATATTCAGGTCACAGAAGATTTATCCTACGAGAAGCAATCAGTCTCCATCCTTGATCGGCGGAGTAGGGGGTGGTGAATTAAGGATGTAGCTTCTGTCAAGGTGTTATGGCAAAATGAGAGTCGCGAAGAAATGACTTGGGGAGATGAAAGGGAAATGAAGCACAAGTATCCGTACCTATTCTCTACATCTACAGGTAATCCCAACCTTTGGAACTCTGATATTGATTGCTCGGTGAAAGTATGTGTTATTGCGATGGAATAGAGAAACTTTCTATATAGTCGGTATAAGATCTTGAGGAGGGTTTTGGTTCACATTTGAGGATGAATGTTCTAAAGGGGGGAAGGATGTTACACCCCGTACTTTTGTACCATGGAGGGTTCTTAAGCTTCTTAAGTATCTTGAAAGGTTCTTAAGTTTTTGGATAGATTCTTAAGTTTCTTAAAGCTTCTTAAAGCTTCTCATGCTTCTTAGAAGTTACCATGGGAGCCATATAGCCCATAACAATATCAAACAACTCTAAGGAAGGGAGAATGTGACACCTCATGATAGGGAAGATTGGAAATAGCATTGTAAGAATACGGAAGAAGTTGGAGACCAAATAATGAGTTGTAGGACTCGACTTACTTATGTAAGCTACTAACTTGGAAATCTTACATACTTAAGCTACTTGAGTACATACCAAGCTTACATAGCAAGGATTACATAGGTTCGTAAAGTAAGACGAGATTACGAACCTACAAGGAGGAAAAAAGAGTGACACGTGGAAGAATAAGAGAGTGCCATATGGCAGCAAGGGAGAGTTCCACGTGGAAAAAACTAGAGCAAGGGGGGTGGACACCACCTTCCACATGGCAACCTATGGTAGGAGGAAGAGGTGTGTTGTCCCAATGAGGGATTGACACATATCACCACTTAGGGCTTGACATGTGTCACCACTTAGGGGTTGACACATGTCACCCCCCTAAAGTAGCCTATATATATATATGTTATGAATCATTCTTATCTACAAGAAAGTCATTTATCTTCCTAGTTCAAGAGACTTCTAGAGAAAGAAAGAAGAGAAGAAAAATCTAGAACTAGAGAGAGAGTAGGTTCGGCCAAGGAGAAAGAAAGGTAAGCCTCCAATTTCTTTCCATTAATTAATTATCTAGGGTATAACATGATTTTATGAAGATTTTAGTAATGTAAATTTATGATTTGGAAAAGCACCAAAATGTTAGCAAGCAGCCACAAAGTTTTAGTCGCGCTAAAGGAACTTCCGAGGCAAGTTTTGGCGAGTTTGGCAAATTTTGGGCAAGGTAAGGTTTTCCCATTAAAATTGGAGTTTATTATGATGTTATAAGGTATATTAAATTTCTTAAATAGTGTTGGAAGTGGAAACGTTGTATAAGGGTGCTTGACGTTAGAAACAAAGTAAATTGAAGTCGTCATAGCTAAATTGAAGTCGCGTAGGGTGTTGTGATTGTGGGACGCGATTGTAGATTGTGTGGTTGTGTCTTGCAGAGATGTAAAGGGTTATGAAAAGGGTGTGGGTTCTACTGGGTTTAGCCACATGACCCCCCATTTAGTATGGTTATAGGTTTTACAAAATAAAGGTTAAAAACTCTATTTTGGTATCATAGTTTTGAGCTAGTTGTTTGGAGTTGTATTGGGTAATGTTGAAGTGATTTATTTATATGTATGCTGCTGGTTGTTGTTGTTGGTATGGTTGTTGATATTTTATCTGAGTAAAATCTCGGGGATATTGAAGTTATAGGGAAGATGCTGCCCGATTTTTGGTAATGCTGGAACTAGTAACAAACTAGTTGAGGGTATTGGATAAGGAAATGATTCCTATGGGTACTTGGTTGTATAGTTGGAAATCAGAAAGCAAAAGGTTATTAACCCCAGTCTTCTGTAGGATGAAGAGTAGTACATATAAGGCCTATCTCCTTCTTTCGTTGAAATCTCTTAAGGTAAGTAAAATGATGTCTAATATGAGTTTAGAGGCAATTCCATTTATATGTTTCAGATATAATTCTTGACTCGTAGTCACTTCTAAATACTAAGGGTCCTAAAGTAGTTAGATTACTACTCCCGAGCCACCTATATGTTGAATAGTAAGTGGAAATATAAGCTCCTATTCTGAAAGGCTTTGAGAGGATAAATGTCTCTAGTTGCATAAGCTAAATCTCTGATTGTATAAGCTATGTGTCTGATTGCATAAATTGTGTCTTTGATTGCATAAACTGTGTGGCATTATCTTGGTACACGCCTGTGGTTCTTGAGGCCCTAATTGATGAAATCCCTAATAACATCTAAAGGGTACCTTTGAGAATTACTTTCCTGGTCTTCAAGAGACGGTTCACTTGACTGTTTTATTGAGTCTTAGGAGATGACCTAGTTGCATATGGTTTCTCTCTACTCTACTCGTATATACGGTAAATCTTCTTTCACCGAGTCCCACGATGGGCTGGGAACGTTATTGTGCATAACTTTATTACTCCTTCACCAAGTCCCGGGCCGGCTATGTATATATATCTATGAAATATACGATGATGAAATGACGTATATGATAAAGTTAAAGCATACGATGATGCCATATGTGATGAAGTTAGTCACCGATCCCCGAGCCGGATATATATATATATATATAATGATATGATAAAAATGTAGATCGAGCCGTACGTTCCTCGATATTATTTTAAATTATGGATCAGGCTGAACGTTCCTCAGTATATTTTACTATGTGATAATGGCATCAAGTCCCATAAAGGGGCCAGGTGCGGTACAATATGTACACTACTCTTTCACCACGTCCCTCACTAAATGGCCGGATACTCACGTAGACACACATATGAAAATATAGGGATACATTTGTGACCCTGAGCCCCATAGTGGACCGGATGTACTTTGATGACATATATGATAAGATTATGCCGTATATGATGCTATGATGCCGTATACGATGACCTGATGAAAAAATATACATGATGAGAGGGGATGATGATATGGTGATATGGTAATATGATGAAATAGTTATGATACCGAGTTCCTTAGCAAGACGGGCACAACGTATGATGATATATATGACTACGTGTCCTAAGGTGCAGGTACATTAATTTGTTAATTGTTACACTTGTCCCCTGCATCCTTGTTTCAGTTATGGTCTGAGCTATGATGTGTTATATTTTACATACTCAGTACACATATAGTACTGATCTCCCTTTCTTCGAGGAGGGGAGGCTACGTTTTATGTTAGCAGGTACATGTACTTACTTTGGAGATCCGCCAACTTAGGACTCCCACTCAGCTATGTCGGAAGTGCTCTACTATTCTAGAGACTAGCTTTTGGTGCTAATCATATTATGTATATAGTTGTTTATTCAGGGGTACAATGGGGGCCCTGTCCTGCCATATGTCACTGTTAATATTCTTAGAGGTCTGTAGACATATATATGTGGGTTGTTTACGAGTTTGATTCAGTTGTGCCTATATGGCATATTATAAATGTTATTATGTTAAGGCAGCCTTATCGTCCCTTGCATGACATGATGAAAATGAAAGAGGCTATATACAGACGAATTTGCTATCACCCTATGGATTCTTGTGTATAGTTCTTATAGTTGAGATTTATGTATACGAGAGTCTAGGTCGGACACCAGTCACGGCCTATGGAGTTGGATCGTAAAAGTTTTCTTTAATTTTTAATTGATTATGAACCCTAGTTTTGATGAATTCCATTGGGCTGATTTAATTTCAGTTTTAGATGTTATCAATGATCATTACAAGCTTGTTATCATATGAATTTCATGAATTTTAAGTTAAAATATTAATGCCAATGCATAGAGCTATTTTCAAGTTATGATTATTAAGTTAAAGATGATTTTCATGAGTTGATGATGATTTTAATGATTTTCAATGAAAGTTCTGTGATTTAAAATTGAGATTATGTTTTTTAATGACGAATTTATGATGATGTTGATCAAGTTATGATCAAAGAATTTAATATGGTGTGATCATTCCAATTCCCATACAACCTTGTTAAAGATGGTGATAAGTAAATTCTCACTGAAATTATGGATTCTTATGAATCACTAAAGTTACTGAGTTATTCTTAATATACTTTAATGTTGATGGATTGATAGGTAGTTACTATCTTTCCCTATTATGTTATGATCATGTTCTATGAGTTTTCGTTGGGATATTGAATAAGGATCGAGGGATTTTAGGTGGGGTTCAGTCTGGTAATGCAGTTAGTTACCCAAGGGAATCCTAGTTGCAAACTAAAGTCCAAACTACGTTGTACACATAGGATTGCCTTCATGGACTAGCTAGTGGATCCACATATAGCATAGTTGATTTGAGTTGAGTACCATGATGGAGTATTCCCAGGAAAGGTAGCCTCCCCCTTCTCGATGAGGGTTCCATCAGATTCTATGTCATAGCTCGCATGGTCTTTGATGTCGGTTAAAGGTCTTATCCCATATAATTTAAATGTCAAGTTATGAGTTTTATGATGAAGCTTTATGATATGCATTAACCATGAGTTTCATATTCTTTGGTGTGAAGCACGCCACATCCATGAATAAGAGGCTATGAAATATCTTAGGATAGTCTCACTTCTTTCATGATCTATGTCGTACGATAGAGTAGTTAAGTCTTTCCCTCTAACGCTTGTTCTTTGCAATTTTCAGAAAATGCCTCCACGAATATTTCCTTCTACAATGAATATGGTTGAAGAAGAGAAACAAGCTCTGAATGATCCTTTGAATGACCAAGTCTCTAATGCCGATGTAATGACCTCCAAGGTCATTTTCATGCTTTTGCATATTTTTACCATTTTACACTCCCCGTAGCTTCTTTATAGCCCTTATGCTATGTTGGGATGGGTGCACGCTCCCTAAAAGGGTTCGATTGAGTTTTTGGAAGGTTTAACCAATATTGAAGCTTAAGTCTTAAAAGAGTTGACTTGATTCAACCTTCGGAGATTCCTTAGAAATTGCTCCTACATGATTTGAACTTAGGATATCGCTTGTTTGATCATTTGGTTTAGGTTGGTCACTTGCTATGATTTTGACTTATGCTTGTGCCTCGTTTGCTCATGATATTGAAATGTTGGGCTCGAGGCCATACTTTCAGTACGCCAGAGTTTCAAGTGAGTGATATATATTTTTCGATATTCTACTTGCATAATTTATCCCATCGGTGTTAAAAGGAATCTTTTTAAAATAAAGAATAAATGATGAGTTTAAGACTTTCGGTGGATGAATAAATATGAGAAATTTAGGGAAATGTAGTGATATCTCATTTATGACATTTCATGGTTGATGAGCTCGAGGTAAAATTCCAGGCGGCCCCTTTTTATTGACTTTGGACTATACTTTATTTTAGTTGATAAGCTCAAGGTGTGAGTTTTGGGTGGCCCGCTGATACATATTTCAGCTTATTATTTTGATGTTGATGAGTTCAAAGTATGATTCTGGGCGACACTTTTATTTATGAGCTCGAGGGTTATTTTGGGTGCTTCATGATATTTTAGAAGATAATGAGCCATAACTACGAGTTTACATTTGAGCATTCTTCTGGTAATTTATGAGTTGAGATTATTGATG